>NC_091292.1:103176128-103256128 GCF_038502225.1 Cherax quadricarinatus
GAGGCCTTCCGGTGACTCCCCGTCAGTAATTAATGATAACATCATAAGATATAATCGACCTAGTTCTTAGACATAGGTCAAAGGATTAGGTCCTAAGAGAGCCAACAGGCGACCAGTTAGGTATATATAAGTGTTTTTAGCTAATTGTAGTAAAATATATAACTTACTCATCATCAGAATATTGATATCTCGTAAGAGAGTAAAATACGGTAATTAAGAGCTCTCTAGCATATAGGACAAGTAAGAGGAGAGAATGCCACGGAGATTGATCTTGTTTAGTGTGGAAGAGAGTAAGAGTCTGTCCTTAAAGCGCAATTATACTTAAAAATATGGAAATCAGCACTTGCTACCTAACATACAAAAGAGTAGAACCCAGATATTCAGCGCTTTATTTATTCATGAGAGAAAGAGAGACCCACAGCACACAACACACAACATTCAACATCCAACACTCGCGGCACACAACACACAACATTCAACATCCAACACTCGCGGCACACAACACACAACATTCAACATCCAACACTCGCGGCACACAACACACAACATTCAACATCCAACACTCGCGGCACACAACACACAACATTCAACATCCAACACTCGCGGCACACAACACCCACGGCACCCAACACCACCTAGCTAGCCTACACCAACACGCATCTCAAGTAAGGAGGTGATGCTAGCTTGCTACAGTCTACGCTTGTTCACTTGCGTAAGATTACAATGCTCCGCTCATGTTGGCACCCACCAGTGTGTGTGTGGGGGGGGGGATGAATGTGTGTGTGTGTGTGTGAGAGAGAGAGAGAGAGAGAGAGAGAGAGAGAGAGAGAGATATGAATGAAAATAAAGTTTGGTGTTGCTGGTGGCAACAGGTCAAATACTGATGATGATGATTTTGCAGTTATCAGCAGCATTTGTGGCCTCCTCCCTTGTCAGCATGGTGAGGACTACAGCACAACAGCAGATGATACAGCATGAGTGCCCCCAGGCAAGCAGTAGCAGTGGGGAACCTCCACCTCGTCAAGCACTTTCTGAATCTTGAAAACGACCAGATATCTGCAACCAAACTAGTCAGAGAGCTGAGAGGTGTCCACTATGAAGACAGACTTGAGGAACTAAGCATGAAGACTCTGAAAGAGAGGGATCTCAGGGAGAGACATGATTACGAATTACAAGATACTCAGAGGAATTAATGTCACTTAATCACAGAATTCTCAGAATGTGTGAGCGTTGACCAAGAAGACATAGCTGGAAGATAAAAAAATTTTCAATCACTTTGGTAGGAATGTGGAATGACCTGGATGTGGGACTGTGGAATGAACACGTGGAAGTGGTGGAAGTCAACTGCTTATTGAGTTTGAGGCTTAAATATGAACGAGCTCAAGAAACCAGAAATCAGTTATGGCAGTAACGAAATATAAGAGGCGCGGCGCCAGGAGACATGACTCGACTCCTACAAAAAGGAGCTGGCTAGAAAATATATTAAAACGAGGAGTATGAATACTATCGACTAATATAAATTTTACAACAAAGGAAGAATTTTAAGGATTTTAAGGTTATTAGTTACAAAGACAACATTTGGACCAGACTGAATATGAATATTTCATATTGCAAGAAAAAAACGTCTCTGTGGCCTCTTAACAGGGAGTTGAAGCAAGTCAAAGAAAACGGGACTGGAAAACTGCTTATGTGATCCAGATATGCTAAAAAAAATTGATAAGAATCATTAAACTATGCACCAGTTTTACTTACTAACATAGAAAAGATAATGGGAACGATAATAGTACTGCAGCACAAAAACTGACAACTAGCTGATACAATTAGCAGCAGACTACAGGTAGCAAAGTTCAAAGGCTATAAATCTCCTCTCACAAACTTCCGTGTTATGTGGCCGAGTAATGGAAACAAAACAAAGGTAAAGTAATGGATAATATGCATTTCCCTACACTACGAATGTTTGGAGAAGAGAAGGCAAAGTGTATATAATGGTAAGAATGGTGATGTGAAAGTGGGCAGGAATTACACGTTGTGTTTTCCAACTGTTTCTGATATATATATGTATATAAATAAGCTGTAACAGTGTTTGGGAAGTGGGAAGACGTGTTATGGGTTGTGGGAGTTAGTGACGAGTCTGGACAACGTGCTCATGAGTGACATGGGCGTGAGTAGCGTGGGCGTGGACAAGAGTAACGTTAACTTCAGTGACGTGGGCGTGGGTGACGTATGCGTGTGGTGAGCGTGACAGGATACTCATTATCACCACAAATAACGAGGTGGGTGTGTAAAGCAGTGTTCGTGGACTATCACGCCCATGCTGACGCTACTTGTTACGTGGGCGTAGTGGGCGTGGCTCCTCACTCACATAAGTAGTTGGGGTGTAGTGTCCGGCAAACTATATATTTTGTGGTGAACCATTGAACATATTCACACTGTGTTTACGTACCGACTTGTGTTTGCCAGGGTCGAGTCCTGGCTTCCTGCTTCACATAAGCTTTGTGGACCAGCAACTATTGAATTCTGACCTCGTGATGCCTATCAAGTTCCAGACGCAGTTCATTCCACTTTCTTACCACCCTAAATTTGAAAAATGCTTTCTAGCATCTCCATGACAGCCCGCATAACCCACGTGGGAATGCTTATAATCAACAGCTGAGAGCTTGGACAGTCCACGTGGGAATGTTTACAATCAACAGCTGAGAGCTTGCACAGTCCACGGGGGAATGTTTACAATCAACAACTGAGAGCTTGCACAGTCCACGGGGGAATGTTTACAATCAACAGCTGAGAGCTTGCACAGTCCACGGGGGAATGTTTACAGTCAACAACTGAGAGCTTGCACAGTCCACGGGGGAATGTTTACAATCAACAACTGAGAGCTTGCACAGTCCACGGGGGAATGTTTACAATCAACAACTGAGAGCTTGCACAGTCCACGGGGGAATGTTTACAATCAACATCTGAGAGCTTGCACAGTCCACGGGGGAATGTTTACAATCAACAACTGAGAGCTTGCACAGTCCACGGGGGAATGTTTACAGTCAACAACTGAGAGCTTGCACAGTCCACGGGGGAATGTTTACAATCAACAACTGAGAGCTTGCACAGTCCACGGGGGAATGTTTACAATCAACAACTGAGAGCTTGCACAGTCCACGGGGGAATGTTTACAATCAACAACTGAGAGCTTGCACAGTCCACGGGGGAATGTTTACAATCAACAACTGAGAGCTTGCACCGTCCACGGGGGAATGTTTACAATCAACAACTGAGAGCTTGCACAGTCCACGGGGGAATATTTACAATCAACAACTGAGAGCTTGCACAGTCCACGGGGGAATATTTACAATCAACAACTGAGAGCTTGCACAGTCCACGGGGGAATGTTTACAGTCAACAACTGAGAGCTTGCACAGTCCACGTGGGAATGTTTACAGTCAACAGCGAAGAGTTTTCACAGTCCACGTTGGAATGTTTATTCTTAACAGCTGAGAGTTTGAATAGTCCTCATGCGAATATTTACATTTATCAGCTGAGATCTTGTGCAACCCTGATGGAAATGTTTCACTGAGGTTGTCCACTGTTGAAAACATTCTGAACAGTGCCGTTTGTCTCGCTTTGGTTTCTTGTTTTTAGTAATCTAGCCACAATGTTTTATTTCGGGTACTACTAGTTTCACTTGTACTTTTAGTCACTGTTTTTTTATGTTATGAAGAATGAAGCAATTCTCTGCACAGCTTTCACTCGACTGCCACAGATTAAGTGTCGTTCCTTCAAGTACTCCAGGGAAATAGTAAGCTAGCTGGTGAAGCAGTGAGCTAACTGGTGAAGCAGAGTTGGTGAAGGATAACATTAGCAGCTACAGAAATCAGCTCGGATGCAAATCAATTGATAGCCGAATCAGCTTATGTGGGAGTCGGCTGAAGAATGAATCAGTTGATGAATGAAGCACTTGATGTGAGAGTCAGCTGAATCTGCAGTCAGCTGACATGCGTTATGATGGACCTTAAACAAAGAGTGATGTTGAAGAGGTGGTACACTAGTTCCTTTATCCCTTCACAAGCGAGCAACCACTGTTACTTAGGAAAGAACACACACACACACACATACATACACACACACACACACACACACACACACACACACACACACACACACACACACACACACACACACACACACACACACACACACACACACACACACACACACACACACACACACACACACACACACACACACACACACACACACACACACACACACACACACACACACACACAGAGTAACAGGGAAGTCTTCTTAGTGGAATCATCAACATTGCCAGTCAAAGAGGGAGAGTGCATCAACAAGTACTGGACACAATGCACACAACTCCGGGCCAGGTGAAGCAACTACTGAGTGAGTTAGATATATCGAAGTCAAGACAGTATTTCTCCGTGGGTTATGACAGAAGGAACAGAGGAACTGTGTGAACCACTAGCAGCGATTTTCAGGCAGTCACTTGAAACATTGCACCTGCGAAAGAACTGGAAAACAGAGAATGTAGTCCCGATATTTAAAAGGGGACAGATAGTTGGTATGAAAATACAAACTAGTGTCATTGATGTGCAGAGTATGTAGATTGGGACAAAAATAGTTGAGAAGGAAGGGATAACAGGGAAAGCACTACTGTGGATCAAGGAATACTGAACAAGAAGGAAATACTGTTTTACTGTCTTACCTGGAGGTTATTCCGGGGATCAACGCCCCCGCGGCCCGGTCCATGACCAGGCCTCCCGATGGATCAGGGCCTGATCAACTAGGCTGTTACTGCTGGCCGCACGCAGTCCAACGTACGAGCCACAGCCCGGCTGATCCGGCAC
The DNA here is from genome assembly GCF_038502225.1 of Cherax quadricarinatus. Classification (NCBI taxonomy): domain Eukaryota; kingdom Metazoa; phylum Arthropoda; class Malacostraca; order Decapoda; family Parastacidae; genus Cherax; species Cherax quadricarinatus. The sequence goes on from NC_091292.1 coordinate 103,180,991, forward strand.
TGACTTTAGGTATCTGTCCAGCTATCTCTTGAAGGCAGCCAGGGGTTTATTGGCAATTCCCCTAATGCTTGATGGGAGGCTGTTGAACAGTTTTGGGCCCCGGACACTTATGGTGTTTTCTCTTAGTGTACCAATGGCGCCCCTACTTTTTATTGGGGGCATTTTGCATCGCCTGCCCAGTCTTTTACTTTCGTAGGGAGTGATTTCTGTGTGCAGATTTGGGACCATTCCTTCCAAGATTTTCCAAGTGTAGATTATGATATATCTCTCCCTCCTGCGTTCCAACGAGTACAAGTCAAGTGCTTCCAAGTGTTCTTGGAATAGGTGTCGGAATGGTTAAGTGTGTGTTGCAACCCCTGAACGGGTTGCAATGATTGTTATGTATATATATAATTATTACCTTTTCATATAATTTTATATTGCTTATATTTGCAATAATAGCTAAATCGTAAATATATGACTTTATATTATTATTTGACTTAGTTATGTTGTTAGGTAGGATGTAACATATTATGTGCTCATTTCAAGTCTTGATTGTCTAACTACTGTAATTATCGCTCTTTGCTCGTTTCCCTGCCGGCTTCTTGCTGGGCAGCGACCCACGTGATCGAGGGGGGGGTGTCCTCACCTCGCTTGAAGTATTCAGTCTGGTCTAGACTCGCTTAGTGGTTGGACGTATTCCTGACAAGTGCCTAAATCTCCCTTATTGGCTCTTGTTGGAAGATCGTCTCTTGTCTCATTATTATTGTTAGTTCTGGAGAGACTGCTCACAGAACATTGTATAGACTTAGTGATTTTCGACGTTGTACTGAGGTTGTGTGTCGCTTAGACACTCTGAGCAACTCAGGTCCTGAGCTGTAGCTTCTGACCTAACTTGTACTGGTATCTGTGTATTATCACAGTCGGGGATTTTCTTATGCTGAACTTAGATTCAGTAGTATGGGAGATGTGTGACTTTTGTGGAGGATCTGCAGATGGTCCCTACTTAGTGTCGTTATATTATCTCCTTGTTCCTGATTCTGTGTCGCAGTTGCTTGTTATATTGCTGTTGGGCTTAGCATTCTTTTTATTGTTCAAGCAGACTGTTCTGATTGCCAGTTGGTCAAGAAGTTAGTTTGTGAGGACTTTGTCAGTCACTTGTTTAAGTCTAGTCGAGTCGTGAGACATAGCGAACTACTTAGAGCACTTACACACATACACACTTACTTGTACATATTTGTAGGTTAGGTTAGGTAAGGTTCGTCAGGAAACAGGACAAATGTTTCCTGACGCGGGTCTTAGTCAGATGATGACCCGCCTTTGGAGCTTTTGGTCATCTGACCGAGGCCTTCCGCTGGCTTACCGGTCCACCCCTTTAAAAATTATAGTCATTTATAACCAGTCTGTCTATATACCTTAATAATAAACATATTTGTAATATCTTATTAAATGTTAATGCACCAGACGGTACTTAAGAATTATAAATGTGATATGTGCTTTCAGCACAATAATACTGTATACGAGAGAAGTGATTATTATTATTTTGATTATTATTAATTTAATTTACTTTGATAATATACCTCTAGATGATACTTAATAAATTTATTAAATTTTAATTTCTCTAGTTAGTAGCCTACCAGTTGTAATCCTGAAGCACTATTGAATCATACTGAATTCTAATGGATAATTGGACAAGGATACTGACTACTTGTTACGAAAACCCAGTAACAGGCTGGATGCTAGAAGGGCAGTCCTTTCTAGTATTCACTGGAGATCTCTAAGCTTTTAGAATCGCGTTTTTTTGTATCAGTGTGACAAATGGGGTTCCATAAGGGTCAGTATTGGACTTGTACTGTTTCATGTTTACGGAAATGGCCTAATGGGAGAAACAGTCAGATGTATCACTGTTCGTAGTTGATATGAAACTAATGAGAAGAACACAGACAGGAGCAGATCAGGAAAGATTACAAATGGATCTGTGCAAACTATGGGATCAGTCTGACAAGTACTTACTAGAATTTAAACCCAGCAAATGCAAAGTTATGTAAATTGGGGATGGACAAAGACGATCGGAAACAGAGTCGAGGTTCAGGGTACAAAGGCTACAAGTCTCCCTGAAAGAGAAGGACCTCGTGGTGAGCATAATTCTGAGCATATCACCTGAGAGCACAGGTACTCCTGGCAGTTTGATATATATACAGACGATAATCAAACTACGGGCCAAGTATTTAGTTAGCTTTATAGTGGTAATAATGTTGGTAGAATTACCGACAATATGTAAAGTAAAAGGACACAAGTGCAACTAATGTGACATTTTTATTGTGGCAACGTTTCGCTCTCCAGGAGCTTGACAAAGCTCCTGGAGGGCGAAACGTTACTACAATAAAAATGTCACATTAGTTGCACTTGTGTCCTTTTACTTTACAGTTTTATGGTCACTTTCCAAGACAATATGCTGGATTGTCCACTAAATTAGACACATAGAGAATATAGATTATATCTATCGAGGTATACTAATGAAGATTGAGACACTTATGCAGCATATGGGAATCTTTATTCAGGAAACGTTTCGCCACACAGTGGCTTCATCAGCCCAATACAAAGAGGAAGGCGTAAGGAGAGGAGGAGAATGAGGTAATCAGTCCCTCAACCTGGAGTCGATGTGTTCAGTCCATCAATCGGTTTTTCAAACCATTCATCACACAGGTATACTAATACAAATATATACGTATTTATTTCCAAGGATACAGAATTTGGTCATAGCTTTGGAAATTAAATACTTATACATCAGACATGAGGGCCACACACGTGAGGGAGACACCAGACATGAGGGTTACACACGTGAGGGAGACACCAGACATGAGGGTTACACACGTGAGGGAGACACCAGACATGAGGGTCACACACGTGAGGGAGACACCAGACATGAGGGTCACACACGTGAGGGAGACACCAGACATGAGGGTCACACACGTGAGGGAGACACCAGACATGAGGGTCACACACGTGAGGGAGACACCAGACATGAGGGCCACACACGTGAGGGAGACACCAGACATGAGGGTTACACACGTGAGGGGGACACCAGACATGAGGGTTACACACGTGAGGGAGACACCAGACATGAGGGTCACACACGTGAGGGAGACACCAGACATGAGGGTCACACACGTGAGGGAGACACCAGACATGAGGGTCACACACGTGAGGGAGACACCAGACATGAGGGTCACACACGTGAGGGAGACACCAGACATGAGGGTCACACACGTGAGGGAGACACCAGACATGAGGGTCACACACGTGAGGGAGACACCAGACATGAGGGTCACACACGTGAGGGAGACACCAGACGTGAGGGTCACACACGTGAGGGAGACACCAGACATGAGGGTCACACACGTGAGGGAGACACCAGACATGAGGGTCACACACGTGAGGGAGACACCAGACATGAGGGTCACACACGTGAGGGAGACACCAGACATGAGGGTCACACACGTGAGGGAGACACCAGACATGAGGGTCACACACGTGAGGGAGACACCAGACATGAGGGTCACACACGTGAGGGAGACACCAGACATGAGGGTCACACACGTGAGGGAGACACCAGACATGAGGGTTACACACGTGAGGGAGACACCAGACATGAGGGTCACACACGTGAGGGAGACAGCAGACATGAGGGTCACACACGTGAGGGAGACACCAGACATGAGGGTCACACACGTGAGGGAGACACCAGACATGAGGATCACACACGTGAGGGAGACACCAGACATGAGGGTCACACACGTGAGGGAGACACCAGACATGAGGGTCACACACGTGAGGGAGACACCAGACGTGAGGGTCACACACGTGAGGGAGACACCAGACATGAGGGTCACACACGTGAGGGAGACACCAGACATGAGGGTCACACACGTGAGGGAGACACCAGACATGAGGGTCACACACGTGAGGGAGACACCAGACATGAGGGTCACACACGTGAGGGAGACACCAGACATGAGGGTCACACACGTGAGGGAGACACCAGACATGAGGGTCACACACGTGAGGGAGACACCAGACATGAGGGTCACACACGTGAGGGAGACACCAGACATGAGGGTCACACACGTGAGGGAGACACCAGACATGAGGGTCACACACGTGAGGGAGACACCAGACATGAGGGTAACACACGAGAGAGACACCAGACATGAGGGTCCAGACACCAGGGTCACACACGTGAGGGTCACACACGTGAGGGAGACACCAGACATGAGGGTCACACACGTGAGGGAGACACCAGACATGAGGGTTACACACGTGAGGGAGACACCAGACATGAGGGTCACACACGTGAGGGAGACACCAGACATGAGGGTCACACACGTGAGGGAGACACCAGACATGAGGGTTACACACGTGAGGGAGACACCAGACATGAGGGTCACACACGTGAGAGAGACACCAGACATGAGGGTCACACACGTGAGGGAGACACCAGACATGAGGGTCACACACGTGAGAGAGACACCAGACATGAGGGTCACACACGTGAGAGAGACACCAGACATGAGGGTCACACACGTGAGACACCAGACATGAGGGTCACACACGTGAGAGAGACACCAGACATGAGGGTCACACACGTGAGAGAGACACCAGACATGAGGGTCACACGTGAGAGAGACACCAGACATGAGGGTCACACACGTGAGAGAGACACCAGACATGAGGGTCACACACGTGAGAGAGACACCAGACATGAGGGTCACACACGTGAGAGACACCAGACATGAGGGTCACACACGTGAGGGAGACACCAGACATGAGGGTCACACACGTGAGAGAGACACCAGACATGAGGGTCACACACGTGAGACACCAGACATGAGGGTCACACACGTGAGAGAGACACCAGACATGAGGGTCACACACGTGAGAGACACCAGACATGAGGGTCACACACGTGAGAGAGACACCAGACATGAGGGTCACACATGTGAGAGACACCAGACATGAGGGTCACACATGTGAGAGACACCAGACATGAGGGTCACACACGTGAGGGAGACACCAGACATGAGGGTCACACATGTGAGAGACACCAGACATGAGGGTCACACACGTGAGGGAGACACCAGACATGAGGGTCACACACGTGAGAGACACCAGACATGAGGGTCACACATGTGAGAGAGACACCAGACATGAGGGTCACACACGTGAGGGAGACACCAGACATGAGGGTCACACACGTGAGAGACACCAGACATGAGGGTCACACATGTGAGAGAGACACCAGACATGAGGGTCACACACGTGAGAGACACCAGACATGAGGGTCACACACGTGAGGGAGACACCAGACATGAGGGTCACACACGTGAGGGAGACACCAGACATGAGGGTCACACACGTGAGGGAGACACCAGACATGAGGGTCACACACGTGAGGGAGACACCAGACATGAGGGTCACACACGTGAGGGAGACACCAGACATGAGGGTCACACACGTGAGGGAGACACCAGACATGAGGGTCACACACGTGAGAGAGACACCAGACATGAGGGTCACACACGTGAGGGAGACACCAGACATGAGGGTCACATATGTGAGAGAGACACCAGACATGAGGGTCACACACGTGAGGGAGACACCAGACATGAGGGTCACACACGTGAGAGAGACACCAGACATGAGGGTCACACATGTGAGAGAGACACCAGACATGAGGGTCACACACCTGAGAGAGACACCAGACATGAGGGTCACACACGTGAGAGAGACACCAGACATGAGGGTCACACATGTGAGAGACACCAGACATGAGGGTCACACGTGAGGGAGACACCAGACATGAGGGTCACACACGTGAGAGACACCAGACATGAGGGTCACACATGTGAGAGAGACACCAGACATGAGGGTCACACACGTGAGGGAGACACCAGACATGAGGGTCACACACGTGAGAGAGACACCAGACATGAAGGTCACACATGTGAGAGAGACACCAGACATGAGGGTCACACACCTGAGGGAGACACCAGACATGAGGGTCACACATGTGAGAGAGACACCAGACATGAGGGTTACACACGTGAGGGAGACACCAGACATGAGGGTCACACATGTGAGAGTGACACCAGACATGAGGGTCACACACGTGAGGGAGACACCAGACATGAGGGTCACACATGTGAGAGTGACACCAGACATGAGGGTCACACACGTGAGGGAGACACCAGACATGAGGGTCACACACGTGAGAGAGACACCAGACATGAGGGTCACACATGTGAGAGAGACCAGACATGAGGGCCACACACGTGAGGGAGACACAGGGCACAACAGCTGATAATTTCACAGGTATTGGGGCATTCACAGTACCTGCTCTTCCTAATTACCTGGTCCAGGTTCTATGCCATAGCTACTGGAAGGTGGGTGAAACATTCTCTCTCTCTCTCTCTCTCTCTCTCTCTCTCTCTCTCTCTCTCTCTCTCTCTCTCTCTCTCTCTCTCTCTCTCTCTCTCTCTCTCTCTCTCTCTCTCTCTCTCTCTGAGAATAGCGGTTATATCTTTGTTAATCAGCTTCTTGTAATCTCGCTGATCTTTCCTGGCTTCAGTCAGTTCTTCTAGCGAGTGATTAGTGTTGATGTCCGATCTTTGACTGTTTTCCAGAGTTTTCCTACTCTGGCAGCCCGGCCCTGGACCACACTTGCTTTGTCTTCTAGGCTGTTGTTGCTGGCGGCCCACTTGCCCATATATCTACCACAGCTTGGTTAATCATGCACCTTGTGAAGATACTTGTTCAGTTTCCTCTTGGATACTTCTACACTTGTCCCAGCAGTGTTTCTGATACGTATTTTCTGGTGAGATGTTGAATAATCTAGGACCATGGATGTTGATACAGTGTTCTCTCATTGTGCCCACGGCGCCCCTGCTTTTCACTGGGTTTATTGTACATTCAAGAAACCGCTGATCAGTCTGTAGAGTCTCCGCTTGCGTCAGTGGTAAGTGTTGAACTTTTTCTTCTATAACTGCCTACTTTCCCCTTTTTTGTGTGCATTAGGGGACAGGTGTGAGGCAGGAGAGGTGAGGCAGGAGAGGTGAGGCAGGAGAGGTGAGGCAGGAAAGGTGAGGCAGGAGAGGTGAGGCAGGAAAGGTGAGGCAGGAGAGGTGAGGCAGGAAAGGTGAGGCAGGAAAGGTGAGGCAGGAAAGGTGAGGCAGGAAAGGTGAGGCAGGAGAGGTGAGGCAGGAAAGGTGAGGCAGGAAAGGTGAGGCAGGAGAGGTGAGACAGGAAAGGTGAGGCAGGAGAGGTGAGGCAGGAAAGGTGAGGCAGGAAAGGTGAGGGAGGAGCAGGCGGGTGAGGCAGGAAAGGTGAGGGAAGAGCAGGCGGGTGAGGCAGGAAAGGTGAGGGAGGAGCAGGCGGGTGAGGCAGGAAAGGTGAGGGAGGAGCAGGCGGGTGAGGCAGGAAAGGTGAGGCAGGAAAGGTGAGGCAGGAGAGGTGAGGCAGGAAAGGTGAGGCAGGAGAAGTGAGGCAGGAAAGGTGAGGCAGGAAAGGTGAGGCAGGAGAGGTGAGGCAGGAGAGGTGAGGCTGGCTTTGCCTGAATAACGACATGGCCAACAGTGTTGGGTGGTGAGGTGGGGTCAACAGTGTTGGGTATATCAGTCTAAGCTTGACACTTAACAAAGGACCAGTGTCATTCTTCTCACTTAGAGTGCCAAGTCTCCCACATCTTGGGCACTTTTCCTTGCCAGGCTGCTGGCACTTCCTTGTGGAGTGTTCCATCACAGTTACCACATGTAGCTTCCAAGAAATTTTTCTTAACGTGTCCAAATTTGGAGCAGATGAGCGCATACCAGGTGGGAGACCCACGCCAGGTAGAGGACCCACATCTGTAGGGGATGCACATCTGCAACCTAGAGGCGCCTGTAACGCTCTAGGAGCCCATGTTCAAGTGTGGGCGCATTAGCACCTTCCTAGATGTTGAGTATGTTGATTATTATATGAGGTGCTTCCCTTCTTGTGTATGTCAGCCAGCCAGGTCTTGGACCTGGCCAAGAGACAGGTGTTTGAAATACCTGTAATGAGGTACTCCTTAAAAGGGCACCTGGGGAGGCTGATGGGGGGGAGGGGAAGGAAATGGTGGGAGGGGTGGAGGACGTGGAAGGAAAGGATGAAAATGGGAGAGGGTTGTAGGAGGAATGGTCAATAGGAAAAGAGAGAGGTGAAGGGAATAGGAAGAGATGGGTAGGGGAAGAGAGAATATAAGGAATAATGAATGTCAGGGACTAGGAAGAGGGGGTATTGAAGAGGAGGAAGATGCAGAGTAGAAGAGGAAGAAATAAGGGTGGGTAGAAGAAACGTTAAGTAAGGGAGAGAGGAAGTAGAAGGTGTAGGAGTGTGGGTGTGGGGGAAGGGGCAGGGGTGTGGGCGTGGGGAAGGTGCAGGGGTGTGAGCGTGGGGGAAGGTGCAGGGGTGTGGGCGTGGGGAAGGTGCAGGGGTGTGAGCGTGGGGGAAGGTGCAGGGGTGTGGGCGTGGGGGCAGGTGCAGGGGTGTGAGCGTGGGGGAAGGGGATACTGGTAGCTAGAGTGTTAGTGGATGATTGTAGTTGGTGTTTGGTGGTGTGGGAAGACACACGGGTAAGGTGGTAAAATAGGTACAGGAGGACGGAGGTTTTAGGAGGCTGGAGAGGGGTTGTAGGGGGGTAGAGAGGGGTTGTAGGAGGCTGAGGTGGGGTTGTAGAAGGCGGGGGAGGGGGTGTATCTTTCATAGTAAAGCATCCCAACATACAGACAGTTTTCGCTTTACCTCTGACTAGGGAGGAATATAGAGAGTCACAGGTCAGCCACGCCAGACACACTTGTTTCACACGCGGAGAAAGTTATAATTATCATGCTAGGCAATTACGTATAAAAAACAGGGTTCTTCCCGTCTCCTCAACCCTCGTGTACCTGTACCTAATTTTCTTAAGTATGAACATTACTGTTGTTTCACCAATCCCTAGGGAATGCCATTATACAATGTCTTAAAGGGAAATATTCTTAATAATAATAATAATAATAATAATAATAATAATAATAATAATAATAATAATAATAATAATAATAATAATAATAATTAGAGGCAACAATTGTAAATGAATAAATTAAAAACAACAACAAGGAACTGGCTGGGACAAAATTAACAAAGAACTATGAGACATATCCTGGTAAATAGTCCTGAGTATAGTAAGAGTCACGTCGAATCCCCCGTTTTCTAATAACATAAATAAACTTCGCTCAGACCTCGACAACACAACTGTCATCCAAGATTTGTTAAGTTATACCATGAATTAAGGAAAGATCCTGGACTTCACCTTACGAAACAGACAAAGTAAATGCGATAGTAATTATGGACAAGGAAAATGAACATGTTATTAGAAGGGGGAACTTACGTGCTTCTTAAATCTCACTGCTGATAGGAAAAGCTGAACACAGAAACATACAAGGTCTGCATTAAATATATACCACTGCGAAAACCTGAGAGAAAATCAGATATAAAAAGAGAAAGTAGAAGGATGTACAGGAGAAGAAAAGGAGTTACCGAATTGCTTAGAAACGTGAATATGCCACAATAAAGTAAAGAAAACCCTAGCCGAGAGATTACTGAGAGAGACTTAAAGCTTAGGCTGTCATGACAGAGAAGCACAGAGAGAACAAAAATCTGTCCAGGATATTGTTAGAAACTCCAAATATTTCTACACATGCTGTGCAATGGTGACAAGTTCCAGCTTCTAGAAATGGAAAGAATGAAGAACTCAAAACAAACACTATAATACAAAACTCAAGAAAATCACCAAATAGAAGGAAAGACACGCGTGAGGGACCTGGTATGTCAGCTGATCTTTCAGTAAACATAAGACTGTTGTAGCCTCAGACAAGCGATCAACAATACACAACCACAGGGGAAGGGAAGAAAATGAAGTTTCTTTTGGCCTTTCGCATTGCAAATTGCACTCAAGTCTTCAGGAGCAATGTAATGAAAGGGAAATAAGAATCTTAGAGTCTAAACAGATGCGTATAAGAACGTCATCCAATCCAGACGATAGGTAACTACAAGGGTTGGTTGTAGTAGGTAGCTTCAAGCATTGGTTGTAGTGGGTATCTTCAAGGGTTGGTTGTAGTAGGTAACTTCAAGCATTGGTTGTAGTGGGTATCTTCAAGGGTTGATTGTAGTAGATAGCTTCAAGCATTGGTTGTAGTGGGTATCTTCAAGGGTTGGTTGTAGTAGATAGCTTCAAGCATTGGTTGTAGTGGGTATCTTCAAGGGTTGGTTGTAGTAGGTAACTTCAAGCATTGGTTGTAGTGGGTATCTTCAAGGGTTGATTGTAGTAGATAGCTTCAAGCATTGGTTGTAGTGGGTATCTTCAAGGGTTGGTTGTAGTAGATAGCTTCAAGCATTGGTTGTAGTGGGTATCTTCAAGGGTTGGTTGTAGTAGATAGCTTCAAGCATTGGTTGTAGTGGGTATCTTCAAGGGTTGGTTGTAGTAGATAGCTTCAAGCATTGGTTGTAGTGGGTATCTTCAAGGGTTGGTTGTAGTAGATAGCTTCAAGCATTGGTTGTAGTGGGTATCTTCAGGGTTGATTGGAGAGCTATGCTAGTGGGGCTGGTTGGGTGTGAGAAGGATCGGCCTTATAAGGGCCAGTGTGAATAGGCTTACTGCACAACTGTTTTCCTATACTCATAACACAATGGTTAGCGTTGCGATGCGAGTCTTGTCTAGTTCAACTGGACTGTTTTATATATATATATATATGTAATGTCGTGCCGAATATGTAAAACTGGTCAATTAGCAATACCTCATTTAAAATTAAGTCCTTTGTAAAATGTTCTCTTATACGTTTAAAGATATATTTTTTTCATTAATGTTGATGTATAAATTTATAATTTTGCACCAAAAGGAACTTAGAAAACTTACCTAACCTTATTATAACAAACGCAATTTATTTTAGCCTAACCCAACTAAATATATTTTAGATTTGTTTACAATAATTTAATACTAAACAAACACAGTGAAATATATTTTTTTCGTCAGGTTCAGAACGATTTTGGCGAAATTATTGCATACACAAATTTTCACTTGTCCTATATGGCAAGATGAGTGTTGCTATTTAAGCCAAGATCGCAAATTCTGCCTATTCGGCACGACATATATATATATATATATATATATATATATATATATATATATATATATATATATATATATATATATATATATATATATTCTTTCAGAGTGGTTGTTTTGCATATATATATATATACATATATATATATATATATATATATATATATATATATATATATATATATATATATATATATATATATATATATTTATATATGTCGTGCCGAATAGGCAGAACTTGCAATCTTGGCTTAAATAGCAATGCCCATCTTGCCATATAGGACAAGCGAAAACTTGTGTTTGCAATAATTTCGCCAAAATCATTCTGAACCTAACAAAAAAAATATATTTCACTGTGTTTGTTTAGTACTAAATTACTGTAAACGTATTTAAAATATATTTAATTGGGTTAGGCTAAAATAAATTGTTCTTGTTATAATAAGGTTAGGTAAGTTTTCTAAGATTCTTTTGGTGCAAAATTAAAAAATTTTACATTAACATTAATGAAAAAAATATATCTTTAAACGTATAAGAGAAAATTTCGGAAAGGACTTAATTTTAAATGAGTTCTTGCTAATTGACCAGTTTTACATATTCGGCACGACATATATATATATATATATATATATATATATATATATATATATATATATATATATATATATATATATATATATATATATATATAAATAGATAGATAGGTAGGTAGGTAAAGGAGAATGAAGCCGTCAGCACCAGTATATTCCATTAAGATGGTGTACCCTCTGGACTTTACGGAAACTCCTTGAAACTGACAGAGACCCAAGAGCCAGTGCCTCGTCTACATGTGTGTCACAGGTGTGGTGATCCTGAGGGAACAAAAAGGCACAATACCGTGACTGGAACAAAACACAAATAACCCGCGCATAGGAGAGAGGAGCTCACGATATTTCGGTCCCACTTGGACTATATACAAAGCCACATTAAAGTCATTGTGACTTTGTAAATGGTCCAAGTCGGACCGAAACGTCGTCGTAAGCTCCTCTCTCTTATGTGCGGGTTATTTGTGTAGTGTGATGATCCTGAGGGAATACACCTGCTACATTGCCTCAGCTACAGGTGTGTTGAAGCAGGTAGGACACACCTGCTACAGGTGTGTTGAAACAGGTAGGATACACCTGCTACAGGTGTGTCACAGGTGTGGTGAGCAGAGTCTTTGCTTCAGGATCTCCAAGAGCCTTTGCTTCAGGATCCCCAAGAATCTTTGCTTCAGGATCTCCAAGAGTCTTTGCTTCAGGATCTCCAAGAGTCTTTGCTTCAGGATCTCCAAGAGCCTTTGCTTCAGGATCCCCAAGAATCTTTGCTTCAGGATCCCCAAGAGTCTTTGCTTCAGGATCTCCAAGAGTCTTTGCTTCAGGATCCCCAAGAATCTTTGCTTCAGGATCCCCAAGAGTCTTTGCTTCAGGATCCCCAAGAGTCTTTGCTTCAGGATCTCCAAGAGTCTTTGCTTCAGGATCGCCAAGAATCTTTGCTTCAGGATCCCCAAGAGTCTTTGCTTCTGGATCCCCAAGAGTCTTTGCTTCTGGATCCCCAAGAGTCTTTGCTTCAGGATCCCCAAGAGTCTTTGCTTCAGGATCCCCAAGAGTCTTTGCTTCTGGATCCCCAAGAGTCTTTGCTTCTGGATCCCCAAGAGTCTTTGCTTCAGGATCTCCAAGAGTCTTTGCTTCAGGATCCCCAAGAGTCTTTGCTTCAGGATCCCCAAGAGTCTTTGCTTCTGGATCCCCAAGAGTCTTTGCTTCAGGATCCCCAAGAGTCTTTGCTTCTGGATCTCCAAGAGTCTTTGCTTCAGGATCCCCAAGAGTCTTTGCTTCTGGATCTCCAAGAGTCTTTGCTTCAGGATCCCCAAGAGTCTTTGCTTCAGGATCCCCAAGAGTCTTTGCTTCAGGATCTCCAAGAGTCTTTGCTTCAGGATCCCCAAGAGTCTTTGCTTCAGGATCCCCAAGAGTCTTTGCTTCAGGATCCCCAAGAGTCTTTGCTTCAGGATCCCCAAGAGTCTTTGCTTCTGGATCTCCAAGAGTCTTTGCTTCTGGATCTCCAAGAGTCTTTGCTTCAGGATCTTCTTTGCTTCTGGATCTCCAAGAGTCTTTGCTTCAGGATCCCCAAGAGTCTTTGCTTCAGGATCCCCAAGAGTCTTTGCTTCAGGATCTCCAAGAGTCTTTGCTTCAGGATCCCCAAGAGTCTTTGCTTCTGGATCTCCAAGAGCCTTTGCTTCAGGATCCCCAAGAATCTTTGCTTCAGGATCTCCAAGAGTCTTTGCTTCAGGATCCCCAAGAGTCTTTGCTTCTGGATCTCCAAGAGTCTTTGCTTCAGGATCCCCAAGAGTCTTTGCTTCTGGATCTCCAAGAGTCTTTGCTTCAGGATCCCCAAGAGTCTTTGCTTCAGGATCCCCAAGAGTCTTTGCTTCAGGATCTCCAAGAGTCTTTGCTTCAGGATCCCCAAGAGTCTTTGCTTCTGGATCTCCAAGAGTCTTTGCTTCAGGATCCCCAAGAGTCTTTGCTTCAGGATCCCCAAGAGTCTTTGCTTCAGGATCTCCAAGAGTCTTTGCTTCAGGATCCCCAAGAGTCTTTGCTTCTGGATCTCCAAGAGCCTTTGCTTCAGGATCCCCAAGAATCTTTGCTTCAGGATCTTCAAGAGTCTTTGCTTCAGGATCCCCAAGAGTCTTTGCTTCAGGATCTCCAAGAGTCTTTGCTTCAGGATCCCCAAGAGTCTTTGCTTCAGTATCTCCAAGAGCCTTTGCTTCAGGATCCCCAAGAATCTTTGCTTCAGGATCTCCAAGAGTCTTTGCTTCAGGATCCCCAAGAGTCTTTGCTTCAGGATCTCCAAGAGTCTTTGCTTCAGGATCCCCAAGAGTCTTTGCTTCAGGATCTCCAAGAGTCTTTGCTTCAGGATCCCCAAGAGTCTTTGCTTCAGGATCCCCAAGAGTCTTTGCTTCTGGATCTCCAAGAGTCTTTGCTTCAGGATCCCCAAGAGTCTTTGCTTCAGGATCCCCAAGAGTCTTTGCTTCTGGATCTCCAAGAGTCTTTGCTTCAGGATCCCCAAGAGTCTTTGCTTCAGGATCTCCAAGAGTCTTTGCTTCGGGATCTCCAAGAGCCTTTGCTTCGGGATCCCCAAGAATCTTTGCGTCAGGATCTCCAAGAGCCTTTGCTTCTGGATCTCCAAGAGTCTTTGCTTCTGGATCCCCAAGAGTCTTTGCTTCAGGATCTCCAAGAGTCTTTGCTTCAGGATCCCCAAGAGTCTTTGCTTCTGGATCTCCAAGAGTCTTTGCTTCAGGATCCCCAAGAGTCTTTGCTTCAGGATCCCCAAGAGTCTTTGCTTCAGGATCTCCAAGAGTCTTTGCTTCAGGATCCCCAAGAGTCTTTGCGTCAGGATCTCCAAGAGCCTTTGCTTCTGGATCTCCAAGAGTCTTTGCTTCAGGATCCCCAAGAGTCTTTGCTTCTGGATCTCCAAGAGCCTTTGCTTCAGGATCCCCAAGAGTCTTTGCTTCAGGATCTCCAAGAGTCTTTGCTTCAGGATCCCCAAGAGTCTTTGCTTCAGGATCTCCAAGAGTCTTTGCTTCGGGATCTCCAAGAGCCTTTGCTTCGGGATCCCCAAGAATCTTTGCGTCAGGATCTCCAAGAGCCTTTGCTTCTGGATCTCCAAGAGTCTTTGCTTCTGGATCCCCAAGAGTCTTTGCTTCAGGATCTCCAAGAGTCTTTGCTTCAGGATCCCCAAGAGTCTTTGCTTCTGGATCTCCAAGAGTCTTTGCTTCAGGATCCCCAAGAGTCTTTGCTTCAGGATCTCCAAGAGTCTTTGCTTCGGGATCTCCAAGAGCCTTTGCTTCGGGATCCCCAAGAATCTTTGCTTCAGGATCTCCAAGAGCTTTTGCTTCAGGATCTCCAAGAGCCTTTGCTTCTGGATCTCCAAGAGTCTTTGCTTCGGGATCTCCAAGAGTCTTTGCGTCAGGATCTCCAAGAGCCTTTGCTTCTGGATCTCCAAGAGTCTTTGCTTCGGGATCTCCAAGAGTCTTTGCTTCAGGATCTCCAAGAGCTTTTGCTTCAGGATCTCCAAGAGCCTTTGCTTCTGGATCTCCAAGAGTCTTTGCTTCAGGATCTCCAAGAGCTTTTGCTTCTGGATCTCCAAGAGTCTTTGCTTCGGGATCTCCAAGAGTCTTTGCTTCGGGATCTCCAAGAATCTTTGCTTCAGGATCTCCAAGAGCCTTTGCTTCTGGATCTCCAAGAATCTTTGCTTCTGGATCTCCAAGAGTCTTTGCTTCAGGATCTCCAAGAGTCTTTGCTTCAGGATCCCCAAGAGTCTTTGCTTCTGGATCTCCAAGAGTCTTTGCTTCAGGATCCCCAAGAGTCTTTGCTTCAGGATCTCCAAGAGTCTTTGCTTCGGGATCTCCAAGAGCCTTTGCTTCGGGATCCCCAAGAATCTTTGCGTCAGGATCTCCAAGAGCCTTTGCTTCTGGATCTCCAAGAGTCTTTGCTTCAGGATCCCCAAGAGTCTTTGCTTCTGGATCTCCAAGAGCCTTTGCTTCAGGATCCCCAAGAGTCTTTGCTTCAGGATCTCCAAGAGTCTTTGCTTCAGGATCCCCAAGAGTCTTTGCTTCAGGATCTCCAAGAGTCTTTGCTTCAGGATCCCCAAGAGTCTTTGCTTCAGGATCTCCAAGAGCCTTTGCTTCAGGATCCCCAAGAATCTTTGCTTCAGGATCTCCAAGAGTCTTTGCTTCAGGATCCCCAAGAGTCTTTGCTTCAGGATCCCCAAGAGTCTTTGCTTCAGGATCTCCAAGAGCCTTTGCTTCAGGATCCCCAAGAGTCTTTGCTTCAGGATCTCCAAGAGTCTTTGCTTCAGGATTCCCAAGAGTCTTTGCTTCAGGATCCCCAAGAGTCTTTGCTTCTCGATCTCCAAGAGTCTTTGCTTCAGGATCCCCAAGAGTCTTTACTTCAGGATCCCCAAGAGTCTTTGCTTCAGGATTCCCAAGAGTCTTTGCTTCAGGATCCCCAAGAGTCTTTGCTTCTGGATCTCCAAGATTCTTTGCTTCAGGATTCCCAAGAGTCTTTGCTTCAGGATCCCCAAGAGTCTTTGCTTCAGGATCTCCAAGAGTCTTTGCTTCAGGATCTCCAAGAGTCTTTGCTTCAGGATCCCCAAGAGTCTTTGCTTCGGGATCTCCAAGAGCCTTTGCTTCAGAATCTCCAAGAGCCTTTGCTTCTGGATCTCCAAGAGTCTTTGCTTCAGGATCTCCAAGAGCCTTTGCTTCTGGATCTCCAAGAGTCTTTGCTTCTGGATCTCCAAGAGTCTTTGCTTCAGGATCTCCAAGAGTCTTTGCTTCTGGATCTCCAAGAGTCTTTGCTTCTGGATCTCCAAGAGTCTTTGCTTCTGGATCCCCAAGAGTCTTTGCTTCAGGATCTCCAAGAGTCTTTGCTTCAGGATCTCCAAGAGTCTTTGCTTCAGGATCTCCAAGAGTCTTTGCTTCTGGATCCCCAAGAGTCTTTGCTTCAGGATCTCCAAGAGTCTTTGCTTCTGGATCCCCAAGAGTCTTTGCTTCAGGATCTCCAAGAGTCTTTGCTTCAGGATCTCCAAGAGTCTTTGCTTCAGGATCTCCAAGAGTCTTTGCTTCGGGATCTCGAAGAATCTTTGCTTCAGGATCTCCAAGAATCTTTGCTTCAGGATCTCCAAGAGTCTTTGCTTCAGGATCTCCAAGAATCTTTGCTTCAGGATCTCCAAGAATATTTTTCCACCACAATTTAAGTGCTCCAAACAGTCCACTTTTATGGTTATAAAAGGACACCAAAATTTTGAGCCAAAAAAAAAAATCATATAATTTCTTAGTGGCATCAACAGGTAAAAGAAGTCACGGTTGTTAAGTGAAAAAAAAGTACTGAAAATTTACCAGAAGCTTCTTCGTGTATGATTGTTAGTGACCGTCTTGAAGCAGTGATGACTAGGCAAGGAATGTGAGGGTGTGAGTGGCTGTGATTCCAGCTCTCCTTCCTCCCTCCCTCTGTGAGAGACAGAGATAGACAGTTTTTTTTTTAGTTTAATATGTGTATTATGCACCTCATACCCATCCTGTGGACGGTAGTCACACCATACCCATCCTGTGGGCGGTAGTCACACCATACCCATCCTGTGGACGGTAGTTACACCATACCCATCCTGTGGGCGGTAGTTACACCATACCCATCCTGTGGGCGGTAGTTACACCATGCCCATCCTGTGGACGGTAGTTACACCATACCCATCCTGTGGGCGGTAGTTACACCATACCCATCCTGTGGGTGGTAGTTACACCATACCCATCCTGTGGGCGGTAGTTACACCATACCCATCCTGTGGGCGGTAGTCACACCATACCCATCCTGTGGGCGGTAGTCACACCATACCCATCCTGTGGGCGGTAGTCACACCATACCCATCCTGTGGACGGTAGTCACACCATGCCCATCCTGTGGACGGTATTCACACCATAACCATCCTGTGGGCGGTAGTCACACCATACCCATCCTGTGGGCGGTAGTCACACCATACCCATCCTGTGGGCAGTAGTGACACCATACCCATCCTCTGGGCGGTAGTCACACCATACCCATCCTGTGGGCGGTAGTCACACCATACCCATCCTGTGGACGGTAGTCACACCATGCCCATCCTGTGGACGGTAGTCACACCATACCCATCCTGTGGGCGGTAGTCACACCATACCCATCCTGTGGGCGGTAGTCACACCATATCCATCCTGTGGGCGGTAGTCACACCATACCTATCCTGTGGACGGTAGTCACACCATACCCATCCTGTGGACGGTAGTCACACCATACCCATCCTGTGGGCGGTAGTCACACCATACCCATCCTGTGGGCGGTAGTCACACCATACCCATCCTGTGGGCGGTTGTCACACCATACCCATCCTGTGGGCGGTAGTCACACCATACCCATCCTGTGGACGGTAGTCACACCATACCCATCCTGTGGGCGGTAGTCACACCATACCCATCCTGTGGGCGGTTGTCACACCATACCCATCCTGTGGGCGGTAGTCACACCATACCCATCCTGTGGGCGGTAGTCACACTATACCCATCCTGTGGATGGTAGTCACACTATACCCATCCTGTGGGCGGTAGTCACACTATACCCATCCTGTGGGCGGTAGTCACACTATACCCATCCTGTGGGCGGTAGTCACACTATACCCATCCTGTGGACGGTAGTCACACTATACCCATCCTCTGGGCGGTAGTCACACCATACCCATCCTGTGGGCAGTAGTCACACTATACCCATCCTGTGGGCGGTAGTCACACTATACCCATCCTGTGGGCGGTAGTCACACTATACCCATCCTGTGGGCGGTAGTCACACTATACCCATCCTGTGGGCGGTAGTCACACTATACCCATCCTGTGGGCGGTAGTCACACTATACCCATCCTGTGGACGGTAGTCACACTATACCCATCCTCTGGGCGGTAGTCACACCATACCCATCCTGTGGGCAGTAGTCACACTATACCCATCCTGTGGGCGGTAGTCACACTATACCCATCCTGTGGGCGGTAGTCACACTATACCCATCCTGTGGACGGTAGTCACACCATACCCATCCTGTGGACGGTAGTCACACTATGCCCATCCTGTGGGCGGTAGTCACACTATACCCATCCTCTGGGCGGTAGTCACACCATATCCATCCTGTGGGCGGTAGTCACACCATACCCATCCTGTGGGCGGTAGTCACACCATACCCATCCTGTGGGCGGTAGTCACACCATACCCATCCTGTGGGCGGTAGTCACACCATACCCATCCTGTGGACGGTAGTCACACCATACCCATCCTGTGGGCGGTAGTCACACCATACCCATCCTGTGGGCGGTAGTCACACCATACCCATCCTGTGGACGGTAGTCTAAAGATTACAGAGGTACATAATGGGTCCAGGGACTGGACTCCAAAGTTTTGACAGCTGAACTGGGTACGAAGGTAATGAATCATGTAAGTAAATTTACTTACGTTTATACATGGGTACAATCATGAACAAATTATACAGTAATTCACATATCCACACCCGGTCACAATTGTAATGATTTATTGGTGCAGATATTAATTGTTAGGTCACACACACACACACACACACACACACACACACACACACACAAATGCGCAACAATATGCAAGGAGGCTGAGGAGAGGTTTGTACCCAAGGGTAACAGGACTAATGAAAAAGCCAGGATGAGCCCATGGTTCACCCAAAGGTGCAGGGAGGCAAAAACCAAGTGTGCTAGGGAATGGAAGAAATATAGAAGGCAAAGGACCCAGGAGAATAAGGAGAGCAGTCGTAGAGCCAGAAATGAATATGCACAGATAAGAAGGGAGGCCCAAAGACAATATGAAAATGACATAGCAGCGAAAGCCAAATCTGACCCGAAGCTGTTATACAGCCACATCAGGAGGAAAACAACAGTCAAGGACCAGGTAATCAGGCTAAGGAAGGAAGGAGAGACAAGAAATGACCGTGAAGTATGTGAGGAACTCAACAAGAGATTTAAAGAAGTGTTCACAGAGGAGACAGAAGGGATTCCAGAAAGACGGAGAGGTGGGGCACACCACCAAGTGCTGGACACAGTACACACAACCAAGGAAGAAGTGAAGAGGCTTCTGAGTGAGCTAGATACCTCAAAGGCAATGGGGCCGGATAACATCTCTCCATAGGTCCTGAGAGAGGGAGCAGAGGTGCTATGTGTATCACTAACAACAATATTCAATACATCTATCGAAACAGGGAGATTGCCTGAGGCATGGAAGACAGCAAATGTAGTCCCAATCTTTAAAAAAGGAGACAGACATGAAGCACTAAACTACAGACCAGTGTCACTGACATGTATAGTATACAAAGTCATGGAGAAGATTATCAGGAGAAGAGTGGTGGAACACCTAGAAAGGAATGATCTCATCAACAGCAGCCAACATGGTTTCAGGGATGGGAAATCCTGTGTCACAAACCTACTGGAGTTCTTTGATATGGTGACAGCAGTAAGACAAGAGAGGGGTGGGTGGATTGCATTTTCTTGGACTGCAAGAAGGTGTTTGACACAGTTCCACACAAGAGATTAGCGCAAAAACTGGAGGACCAAGCAGGGATAACAGGGAAGGCACTACAATGGATCAGGGAATACTTGTCAGGAAGACAGCAGCGAGTCATGGTACGTGACGAGGTGTCAGATTAGGCACCTGTGACCAGCGGGGTCCCACAGGGGTCAGTCCTAGGACCAGTGCTGTTTCTGGTATTTGTGAACGACATGACGGAAGGAATAGACTCCGAAGTGTCCCTGTTTACAGATGACGTGAAGTTGATGAGAAGAATTCATTCGATCGAAGACCAGGCAGAACTACAAAGGTATCTGGATAAGCTGCAGACCTGGTCCAGCAATTGGCTCCTGGAGTTCAACCCTACCAAGTGCAAAGCCATGGAGATTGGGGAAGGGCAAAGAAGACCGCAGACGGAGTACAGTCTAGGGGGCCAGAGACTACAAACCTCACTCAAGGAAAAAGATCTTGGGGTGAGTGTAACACCAGACACATCTCCTGAAGCGCACATCAACCAAATAACTGCTGCAGCATATGGGCGCCTGGCAAACCTCAGAACAGCATTCCGACATCTTAATAAGGAATCGTTCAGGACCCTGTACACCGTGTACGTTAGGCCCATATTGGAGTATGCGGCACCAGTTTGGAACCCACACCTAGCCAAGCACGTGAAGAAACTAGAGAAAGTGCAAAGGTTTGCAACAAGACTAGTCCCAGAGCTAAGAGGTATGTCCTACGAGGAGAGGTTAAGGGAAATCAACCTGACGACACTGGAGGACAGGAGAGATAGGGGGGACATGATAACGACATACAAAATACTGAGAGGAATTGACAAGGTGAACAAAGACAGGATGTTTCAGAGATGGGACACAGCAACAAGGGGACAAAGTTGGAAGTTGAAGACACAGATGAATCACAGGGATGTTAGGAAATATTTCTTCAGCCACAGAGTAGTCAGGAAGTGGAATAGTTTGGGAAGCGATGTAGTGGAGGCAGGATCCATACATAGCTTTAAGCAGAGGAATGATAAAGCTCACGGTTCAGGGGAGTGACCTAGTAGCGACCAGTGAAGAGGTGGGGCCAGGAGCTTGGAATCGACCCCTGTAACCTCAACTAGGTGAGTACACACACACACACGCGCGCGCGCGCACGCGCCCTGGGGCCAGGAGCTGTGAATCGACCTCCGCACCATTACCATCACAAACAGAGGACACATTTCACTCATCTGGTCACCAGTTTACAGAACCTACCATCACTTAATGGATGGGAGTGTAACAGATTTGTGGTGAGTATTGCTGTGATGGACGAGAGTTTTTATAGAAGGGTGAGGAGGAGGGAAGAGTAGGGAGGAAGGAATGAGGGAAGGAAGACTATGGTGAAGGATGGGTGGATAGTATAGGAGGGGGGAGTAAAGAAAAGTTAGTGGGATGAAAGTGCGAGAGTTGATGGGAGGGAGAAAAGAACGGTAGATATAAGATAGTAGAGATTAATAGAGCGGGAGGGAGAACCATATATGAGTAGAGGTAGAGATTGATAGGGAGGGAGATGAGGAAGAAAAATGGGCTAATAGGAATGGGATAAAGTGTTAAATGGAATAAAGAGGATGGTGATAGCGGGAAGGAAGTTGGAAGGTGAAGTTAAGATGTACAAACACAAGATGACGAGAGGGAAGCGTGAAGGAGGCAGGAGGGAGCACACGTAATGTTACTTTAGATGTATAGTGAGGAACCTCACACTCACAAGGTGATGATGATGATAATGATAGTGATGATACAAGACATAGGGAAGTATGGTAGGGCTGAAGGTATCTACCCTGAGTGTTCCCAGTAAACAACCTCGCGACCCGGTCCCAGACCAGGTTTCCCGGTGGATCAGGGCTTGATCAACCAGGCTGTTGCTGCTAGCCGCACGATACCCTACGTAAGCGAACCTCATAAATGGTCTCAAAACTCTTGGTGGTTGTTGCGTGGCGTCCAAACCACATCATTGTTCTCTCTAACGAGGCAATTACGCTGTCAGGGGCACTGATGGACCTGCTGCAGGTAACTGCCACTTGTCTGCTGCATTCCTCAGCAGAAGGAATGGTAGTTGGGGTCATTGTGGTGGTGCTGGCAGTTGGGGTCATTGTGGTGGTGCTGGCAGTTGGGGTCATTGTGGTGGTGCTGGTAGTTGGGGTCATTGTGGTGGTGCTGGCAGTTGGGGTCATTGTGGTGGTGCTGGTAGTTGGGGTCATTGTGGTGGTGCTGGCAGTTGGGGTCATTGTGGTGGTGCTGGTAGTTGGGGTCATTGTTGTGGTGCTGGTAGTTGGGGTCATTGTAGTGATAGTGGTGATAGTTTGGGGTCATAGTGATGATGGTGATAGTTGTGGTAGTTAGTCATTGTGGTGGTAAAGTTGGATGTACTGGTATTGGTAGTGGTGGTCGGTGATGGTAATGGTGTTAACGGTATATTATTACAGTTGGTATTGGTGTTGGTTGATAATGGGATGGTGATGGTGGTTTTAAAGGCTTTGCTGGTGATGGTGGTAGTTTTAAAGGTTTGACTGGTGCTGGTAGTGGTTGTAGTAGCGGTAGTGGTGTTGATGGTGGTAGTGGTGATGGTGGTAGTGATGGTGGTGGTAGTGATGGTGGTGGTAATGGTGGTAGTGGTGCTGGTAGTGATAATGGTAGTGGTGATGATGGGGTAGTGATGATGGTGGTAGTGGTGGTGATGGTGGTGATGCTGGTAGTGGTGATGATGGTGGTAGTGGTGGTGGTGGTAATGGTGGTGATGCTGGTAGTGGTGATGATGGTGGTAGTGGTGGTGATGGTGGTAATGGTGGTTATGCTGGTAGTGGTGATGATGATGGTAGTGGTGGTGATGCTAGTAGTGTTGATGGTGGTAGTGGAGGTGATGGTGGTAGTAGTGGTGATACTGCACACATCAAGACACCTGAGAGATGCTCACCTCTGAAAGACACTTAGAGTAACCTATTCACGGCACCTGTCTATGACACCTGGGTAGTAACCTGTCTATGACACCTGGGTAGTAATCTGTATATGACACCTGGGTAGTAACCTGTCTACGGCATCCGGAGAGTAACTTGTCTACCACACTTGAAGGGCAACCTGTCTACCACACCTGGAGGGCAACCTGTCTACCACACCTGGAGGGTAACCTGTCTACCACACCTGAAGGGCAACCTGTCTACCACACCTGGAGGGCAACCTGTCTACCACACCTGGAGGGTAACCTGTCTACCACACCTGAAGGGCAACCTGTCTACCACACCTGGAGGGCAGCCTGTCTACCACACCTGGAGGGCAACATGTCTACCACAACCGGAGGGCAACCTGTCTACCACACCTGGAGGGCAACATGTCTACCACAACTGGAGGGCAACCTGTCTACCACACCTGGAGGGTAACCTGTCTACCACACCTGGAGGGTAACCTGTCTACCACACCTGGAGAGTAACCTGTCTACCACACCTGGAGGGTAACCTGTCTACCACACCTGGAGGGTAACCTGTCTACCACACCTGAAGGGTAACCTGTCTACCACACCTGGAGGGTAACCTGTCTACCACACCTGGAGGGTAACCTGTCTACCACACCTGGAGGGTAACCTGTCTACCACACTTGGAGAGTAACCTGTCTACCACACCTGGAGGGTAACCTGTCTGCCACACCTGGAGAGTAACCTGTCTACCACACCTGGAGAGTAACCTGTCTACCACACCTGGAGGGTAACCTGTCTACCACACCTGGAGGGTAACCTGTCTACCACACCTGGAGGGTAACCTGTCTACCACGCCTGAAGGGTAACCTGTCCAACACACCTGGAGGGTAACCTGTCTACCACACCTGAAGGGTAACCTGTCTACCACACCTGGAGGGTAACCTGTCTACCACACCTGAAGGGTAACCTGTCTACCACACCTGGAGGGTAACCTGTCTACCACACCTGGAGGGTAACCTGTCTACCACACCTGGAGGGTAACCTGTCTACCACACCTGGAGGGTAACCTGTCTACCACACCTGGAGGGTAACCTGTCTACCACACCTGGAGGGTAACCTGTCTACCACACCTGAAGGGTAACCTGTCTACCACACCTGGAGGGTAACCTGTCTACCACACCTGAAGGGTAACCTGTCTACCACACCTGGAGGGTAACCTGTCTACCACACCTGGAGGGTAACCTGTCTACCACACCTGGAGGGTAACCTGTCTACCACACCTGGAGAGTAACCTGTCTACCACACCTGGAGAGTAACCTGTCCACCACACCTGGAGGGTAACCTGTCTACCACACCTGGAGGGTAACCTGTCTACCACACCTGAAGGGTAACCTGTCCACCACACCTGGAGGGTAACCTGTCTACCACACCTGGAGAGTAACCTGTCTACCACACCTGAAGGGTAACCTGTCTACCACACCTGGAGAGTAACCTGTCTACCACACCTGAAGGGTAACCTGTCTACCACACCTGGATAGTAACCTGTCTACCACACCTGGAGGGTAACCTGTCTACGACACAGCGAGATTTCTAATTGGTCAAGACATACACAGACAGGTGAAGGAAGTATCAGGTGTCTGAGTCTGGTAATTTTCCACTACATAAAAACACTTAATGACTCATAATTGAGTCATTAAAGACACATTAATATTTTGTGTCCACTTTTATGAGGCTCAAAAAAAATTTAAATGTTAATGTGACCTGGTCAGTTAGCAATTATTGTTTTATTCTGTTCCGTTTACGCGGGGTCTGGTATGTTGTTCCGTGTACCCGGGGTCTGGTATGTTGTTCCGTGTACCCGGGGATCTGGTATGTTGTTCCGTGTACCCGGGGTCTGGTATGTTGTTCCGTGTACCCGGGGTCTGGTATGTTGTTCCGTGTACCCGGGGTCTGGTATGTTGTTCCGTGTACCCGGGGTTTGGTATGTTGTTCCGTGTACCCGGGGTCTGGTACGTTGTTCCGTGTACCCGGGGTCTGGTATGTTGTTCCGTGTACCTGGGGTTTGGTATGTTGTTCCGTGTACCCGGGGTCTGGTACGTTGTTCCGTGTACCCGGGGTCTGGTATGTTGTTCCGTGTACCCGGGGTTTGGTATGTTGTTCCGTGTACCCGGGGTCTGGTACGTTGTTCCGTGTACCCGGGGTCTGGTATGTTGTTCCGTGTACCCGGGGTTTGGTATGTTGTTCCGTGTACCCGGGGTCTGGTATGTTGTTCCGTGTACCCGGGGTCTGGTATGTTGTTCCGTGTACCCGGGGTCTGGTATGTTGTTCCGTGTACCCGGGGTCTGGTATGTTGTTCCGTGTACCCGGGGTCTGGTATGTTGTTCCGTGTACCCGGGGTCTGGTATGTTGTTCCGTGTACCCCGGGTCTGGTATGTTGTTCCGTGTACCCGGGGTCTGGTATGTTGTTCCGTGTACCCGGGGTCCGTGTACCCGGGGTCTGGTATGTTGTTCCGTGTACCCGGGGTCTGGTATGTTGTTCCGTGTACCCGGGGTCTGGTATGTTGTTCCGTGTACCCGGGGTCTGGTATGTTGTTCCGTGTACCCGGGGTCTGGTATGTTGTTCCGTGTACCCGGGGTCTGGTATGTTGTTCCGTGTACCCGGGGTCTGGTATGTTGTTCCGTGTACCCGGGGTCTGGTATGTTGTTCCGTGTACCCGGGGATCTGGTATGTTGTTCCGTGTACCCGGGGTCTGGTATGTTGTTCCGTGTACCCGGGGTCTGGTATGTTGTTCCGTGTACCCGGGGTCTGGTATGTTGTTCCGTGTACCCGGGGTCTGGTATGTTGTTCCGTGTACCCGGGGTCTGGTATGTTGTTCCGTGTACCCGGGGTCTGGTATGTTGTTCCGTGTACCCGGGGATCTGGTATGTTGCTCCGTGTACCCCGGGTCTGGTATGTTGTTCCGTGTACCCGGGGTCTGGTATGTTGTTCCGTGTACCCGGTGTCTGGTATGTTGTTCCGTGTACCCGGGGTCTGGTATGTTGTTCCGTGTACCCGGGGTCTGGTATGTTGTTCCGTGTACCCGGGGTCTGGTATGTTGTTCCGTGTACCCGGGGTCTGGTATGTTGTTCCGTGTACCCAGGGTCTGGTATGTTGTTCCGTGTACCCGGGGATCTGGTATGTTGTTCCGTGTACCCGGGGTCTGGTATGTTGTTCCGTGTACCCGGGGATCTGGTATGTTGTTCTGGTATGTTGTTCCGGGGTCTGGTATGTTGTTCCGTGTACCCGGGGTCTGGTATGTTGTTCCGTGCACCCGGGGTCTGGTATGTTGTTCCGTGTACCCGGGTCTGGTACGTTGTTCCGTGTACCCGGGGTCTGGTATGTTGTTCCGTGTACCCGGGGTCTGGTATGTTGTTCCGTGTACCCGGGGTCTGGTATGTTGTTCCGTGTACCCGGGGATCTGGTATGTTGTTCCGTGTACCCGGGGTCTGGTATGTTGTTCCGTGTACCCGGGGTCTGGTATGTTGTTCCGTGTACCCGGGGTCTGGTATGTTGTTCCGTGTACCCGGGGATCTGGTATGTTGTTCCGTGTACCCGGGGATCTGGTATGTTGTTCCGTGTACCCGGGGTCTGGTATGTTGTTCCGTGTACCCGGGGATCTGGTATGTTGTTCCGTGTACACGGGGTCTGGTAGGTTGTTTCGTGTACCCAGGGTCTGGTATGTTGTTCCGTGTACCCGGGGTCTGGTATGTTGTTCCGTGTACCCGGGGTCTGGTATGTTGTTCCGTGTACCCGGGGTCTGGTATGTTGTTCCGTGTATGTTGTTCCGAGTAGTGGTCAACAGAGTTAAATCAGAGGCTGCCATAGTGAAGAGCTCTGTTCCACAAGGCACAGTACTCGCCCCCATCTTATTCCTTATCCTCATATCAGACATAAACAGAGATATACACCACAGCACCGTATCATCCTTTGCGGATGATGCTAGGATCTGCATGAGGCTGTCATCTGCTGAGGACGCGGTTAACCTCCAAGAAGATATAAACAAAGTTTTCCAGTGGGCAACGGTAAACAATATGATGTTCAATGAGGACAAATTCCAACTACTCCGTTATGGAAAACTGGAGGAGATAATAACTAGAACAGAGTATACTACTGACTCCGGCCATACAGTAGAGCGGAAAAATAATGTAAGGGACCTGGGAGTAGTAATGTCTGAGGATCTCACTTTCAAGGATCACAACAGTGCCACGATCGCACGTGCAAAGAAAATGATAGGATGGATAATGAGAACTTTCAAAACGAGAGATGCCAAGCCCATGATGATCCTTTTCAAATCACTTGTTCTCTCTAGGCTGGAATACTGCTGTACATTATCATCTCCATACAAAGCAGGTGAAATCGCAGATCTAGAGAGTGTACAGAGATCCTTTACTGCACGTATAAGTTCTGTCAAGCACCTTAACTACTGGGAACGCTTGGAAGCACTTGACTTGTACTCGTTGGAACGCAGGAGTGAGAGATATATCATAATCTACACTTGGAAAATCTTGGAAGGAATGGTCCCAAATCTGCACACAGAAATCACTCCCTACGAAAGTAAAAGACTGGGAAGGCGATGCAAAATGCCGCCAATAAAAAGTAGGGGCGCCATTGGTACACTAAGAGAAAACACCATAAGTGTCCGGGGCCCAAAACTGTTCAACAGCCTCCCATCAAGCATTAGGGGAATTGCCAATAAACCCCTGGCTGCCTTCAAGAGAGAGCTGGACAGATACCTAAAGTCGGTGCCGGATCAGCCGGGCTGTGGCTCGTACGTCGGACTGTGTGCGGCCAGCAGTAACAGCCTAGTTGATCAGACCCTGATCCATCGGGAGGCCTGGTCGTGGACCGGGCCGCGGGGGCGTTGATCCCCGGAATAACCTCCAGGTAACCCGGAGTCTGGTATGTTGTTCCGTGTACCCGGGGATCTGGTATGTTGTTCCGTGTACCCGGGGTCTGGTTACCTGGTTACCTGGAGGTTATTCCGGGGATCAACGCCCCCGCGGCCCGGTCCATGACCAGGCCTCCCGATGGATCAGGGCCTGATCAACTAGGCTGGTATGTTGTTCCATGTACCCGGGGTCTGGTATGTTGTTCCATGTATCCGGGGGCCTGGTATGTTGTTCCATGTACCCGGGGATCTGGTATGCTCTTCCGTGTACCCGGGTCTGGTATGTTGTTCCGTGTACCCGGGGTCTGGTTACCTGGTTACCTGGAGGTTATTCCGGGGATCAACGCCCCCGTGGCCCGGTCCATGACCAGGCCTCCCGATGGATCAGGGCCTGATCAACTAAGCTGGTATGTTGTTCCATGTACCCGGGGTCTGGTATGTTGTTCCATGTATCCGGGGCCTGGTATGTTGTTCCATGTACCCGGGGTCTGGTATGTTCTTCCGTGTACCCGTGGATCTGGTATGTTGTTCCGTGTACCCGGGGTCTGGTATGTTGTTCCGTGTACCTGGGGATCTGGTATGTTGTTCCGTGTACCCGGGGTTCTGGTATGTTGTTCCGTGTACCCGGGGATCTGGTATGTTGTTCCGTGTACCCGGGGTTTTGGTATGTTGTTCCGTGTACCCGGGGTCTGGTATGTTCTTCCGTATACCCGGGGGTCTATTATGTTGTTCCTTGTACCCGGGATTCTGGTATGTTGTTCCGTGTACCCGGGGTTCTGGTATATTGTTCCGTGTACCCGGGGATCTGGTATGCTCTTCCGTGTACCCCGGGTCTGGTATGTTGTTCCGTGTACCCGGGGTCTGGTATGTTGTTCCGTGTACCCGGGGTCTGGTATGTTGTTCTGTGTACCCGGGGATCTGGTATGTTGTTCCGTGTACCCGGGGATCTGGTATGTTCTGTGTACCCCGGGTCTGGTATGTTGTTCCATGTACCCGGGGTCTAGTATGTTGTTCCGTGTACCCGGGGTTCTGGTATGTTGTTCCATGTACCCAGGGTCTGGTATGTTGTTCAGTGTACCCCGGGTCTGGTATGTTGTTCCGTGTACCCGGGGTCTGGTATGTTGTTCCGTGTACCCGGGGTTCTGGCATGTTGTTCTGTGTACCCAGGGATCTGGTATATTTTTCCGTGTACCCGGGGTCTGGTATGTTGTTCCATGTACCCAGGGTCTGGTATGTTGTTCCATGTACCCAGGGTCTGGTATGTTGTTCCATGTACCCGGGGTCTGGTATGTTGTTCCATGTACCCAGGGTCTGGTATGTTGTTCCATGTACCCAGGGACGGGTATGTTGTTCCGTGTACCCAGGGTCTGGTATGTTGTTCCATGTACCCGGGGTCTGGTATGTTGTTCCATGTACCCGGGATCTGGTATGTTGTTCCATGTACCAGGGGTCTTGTATGTTGTTCCATGTACCCAGTGTCTGGTATGTTGTTTCATGTACCCAGGGACGGGTATGTATGCCGTGTACCCAGGGTCTGGTATGTTGTTCCATGTACCCGGGGTCTGGTATGTTGTTCCATGTATCCGGGGCCTGGTATGTTGTTCCATGTACCCTGGGACGGGTATGTTGTTCCGTGTACCCGGGGTCTGGTATGTTGTTCCGTGTACCCAGGGTCTGGTATGTTCCATGTACCCGGGGTCTGGTATGTTGTTTCATGTATCCGGGGCCTGGTATGTTGTTCCATGTACCCAGGGACGGGTATGTTGTTCCGTGTACCCGGGGTCTGGTATGTTGTTCGTGTACCCTGTGTCTGGTATGTTGTTCCATGTACCCGGGGTCTGGTATGTTGTTCCATGTACCCAGGGTCTGGTATGTTGTTCCATGTACCCGGGGTCTGGTATGTTGTTCCATGTACCCGGGGTCTGGTATGTTGTTCCATGTACCCAGGGTCTGGTATGTTGTTCCATGTACCCAGGGTCTGGTATGTTTTTCCATGTACCCGGGGTCTGGTATGTTGTTCCATGTACCCGGGGTCTGGTATGTTGTTCCGTGTACCCAGGGTCTGGTATGTTGTTCCATGTACCCGGGGTCTGGTATGTTGTTCCATGTACCCAGGGTCTGGTATGTTCCATGTACCCAGGGTCTGGTATGTTGTTCCATGTACCCGGGGTCTGGTATGTTGTTCCATGTACCCGGGGTCTGGTATGTTGTTCCGTGTACCCAGGGTCTGGTATGTTGTTCCGTGTACCCAGGGTCTGGTATAAGAACATAAGAACATAAGAAAGGAGGAACACTGCAGCAGGCCTGTTGGCCCATACTAGGCAGGTCCTTTACAATTCATCCCACTAACAAACATTTCACCTACCCAATTTTCAGTGCTACCCAAGAAATAAGCTCTGATGTGCAAGTCCCACTCAAATCCAACCCATCCCACTCATGTATTTATCCAACCTAAATTTGAAACTACCCAAAGTCCTAGCCTCAATAACCCAACTAGGTAGACTGTTCCACTCATCTACTACCCTATTTCCAAACCAATACTTTCCTATGTCCTTTCTAAATCTAAACTTATCTAATTTAAATCCATTACTGCGTGTTCTCTCTTGGAGAGATATCCTCAAGACCTTGTTAATATCCCCTTTATTAATACCTATCTTCCACTTATACACTTCGATCAGGTCTCCCCTCATTCTTCGTCTAACAAGTGAATGTAACTTAAGAGTCTTCAATCTTTCTTCATAAGGAAGATTTCTAATGCTATGTATTAATTTAGTCATCCTACGCTGAATGTTTTCTAACGAATTTATGTCCATTCTGTAATATGGAGACCAGAATTGAGCTGCATAATCTAGGTGAGGCCTTACTAATGATGTAAAAAGCTGCAGTATGACCTCTGGACTTCTGTTGCTTACACTTCTTGATATAAATCCCAGTAATCTATTTGCCTTATTACGTACGCTTAGGCATTGCTGTCTTGGTTTAAGGTTGCTGCTTACCATAACCCCCAAGTCCTTTTCGCAATCTGTATGGTTAAGTTCTATATTATTTAACTTATAAGTGCTAGGGTTATGGACACTCCCGAGCTTCAGAACCTTGCATTTATCTACATTGAACTGCATCTGCCACTTTTCTGACCAAGAGTAGAGTTTGTCTAAATCCTCCTGAAGTTCCCTAACATCTACGTTTGAATCAATTATCCTACCTATCTTCGTGTCATCGGCGAATTTGCTCATATCACTAGTAATTCCTTCATCAAGATCATTGATATATATTATAAACAACAACGGGCCCAAGACTGATCCCTGTGGAACGCCACTTGTTACTGATCCCCACTCGGATTTAACCCCATTTATGGACACTCTTTGCTTCCTGTCTGTGAGCCATGATTCGATCCACGAGAGCACCCTTCCCCCAATGCCATGAGCTGCTACTTTCTTTAACAGTCTTTGGTGCGGAACTCTATCAAATGCCTTACTAAAATCTAAGTAAATAATATCAAATTCTTTATCGTGGTCAACAGCCTCAAAAGCTTTACTGAAGAAAGTTAATAAATTAGTTAGACAAGACCGGCCTCTTGTGAATCCATGCTGAGTATCATTAATCAAGCTATGCTTATCGAGATGGCTTCTTATAATCTCAGCTATAATTGACTCTAGTAATTTGCCTACAATTGAGGTCAGGCTTATTGGGCGGTAATTTGACGGTAACGACTTGTCCCCTGTTTTAAAAATAGGAATTACATTAGCCATCTTCCACAGATCAGACACTACACCTGTTTGAAGAGATAAATTAAAAATATTAGTTAATGGTTCACAGACTTCCATTTTGCATTCCTTTAGAACCCTTGAAAAAACCTCATCAGGACCCGGTGACTTATTTTGCTTCAGTCTGTCTATCTGCTTCACAACCATTTCACTAGTGACTGTGATGTTACATAATTTATCTTCTTCTGATCCACTATAAAAATTAATTACCGGAATATTATTAGTGTCTTCCTGTGTAAAAACCGAGAGAAAATAATTATTTAAAATCGAGCACATTTCATTCTCTTTGTCAGTAAGATGCCCATAGTTATTTTTAAGGGGACCTATCTTATCTCTGACTTTTGTTCTATAGACCTGGAAAAAACTTTTTGGGTTAGTTTTAGAATCCCTAGCAACTTTAATTTCATAGTCCCTTTTAGCTTTTCTTATCCCCTTTTTAATGTCCCTCTTAATGTCAATATACTGATTCATAAGATGACCCTCGCCTCTTTTGATACGCCTATAAATTCCTTTCTTATGCCCTAGTAGATATTTCAGCCTATTATTCATCCATTTTGGGTCATTTCTATTTGATCTAATTTCCTTATAAGGGATAAACGTTCTTTGAGCAGCATGTATTGTGTTCAGAAAACTGTCATATTGACAGCTCTCTTCGTTACCCCAGTCAACAGATGATAAGTGTTCTCTAAGCCCATCGTAATCTGCTAAGCGAAAATCTGGGACTGTTACTGAGTTATCCCTACTATCATACTTCCATTCAATTCTACATGTAATTGATTTGTGGTCGCTAGCACCCAGTTCCTCTGAAACTTCTAAATTATTAACAAGGCATTCAATGTTTGCCAGAACTAAGTCAAGCAGGTTATTACCCCTTGTAGGTTCTGTCACAAACTGTTTCAAAAAACAATCCTGAACTACTTCTAAGAAATCGTATGATTCTAAATTCCCAGTCAAGAAATTCCAATCAATATGACTAAAGTTAAAGTCTCCTAGAATTACTACATTATCGTGCCTTGTGGCCCTAACAATTTCCTCCCATAGTAGTTTCCCCTGGTCCCTATCTAAATTTGGGGGACGGTATATCACACCTAAAATTAATTTTTCATACCCCTCTGAAAATTCTATCCAAACAGACTCTGTATGTGTTACTTCAGACTTAATACCCGTTTTTATGCAACAGTTCAAGCGATCTCGGACATACAATGCCACCCCACCCCCCTTCCCGATACTTCTATCTACTTGGAACAATTTAAAACCCTGAATGTGACATTCTGCAGGCATGTCCCGACTTTTTGAATTAAACCACGTCTCAGTAATGGCAAATACATCTATGTTACCTGCACTAGCAACTAGTCTCAACTCGTCCATCTTATTCTTAGCACTGCGACTATTTGTGTAATAAATATTTAATGACCCTCCTATCTCTTTACCCTTCCTGCTCCTTTCTGTTATTCCACTAAACCTATTACTGTCATTGTCAATTAGTGCCACTGGCTTTCCAATATCCTCCTCATTTTGCCTATTACTAGTTCTCCTAGTACTCATGTTACTACCCTGCGACTTCACAGTTTTCCCGCCAAAACCCATACCACTAACTATTCCTAGTTTAAAGACCTAACAGCTCCCTCCACTGCGTTGGCCAGTGCTCCCACCCCACACCTAGACAAGTGAACCCCATCCCTGGCATACATGTCATTTCTGCCATAGAAGAGGTCCCAGTTGTCAATGAATGTTACCGCATTTTCCTTACAGTATTTGTCCAGCCAGCAATTGACACCAATTGCTCTGGACAACCATTCATTTCCAACTCCTCTCCTTGGCAAAATGCCACATATGACAGGTTTCCCACCCTTCTTCCTAATTATCTCTATTGCTGACCTATACCTGCTAATCAGTTCCTCACTCCTACGTCTGCCAACATCGTTGCCTCCAGCACTGAGACAGATAATAGGATTGCTCCCATTACCTCTCATGATGTCATCCAGACGGCTAACAATATCCTTCATCCCAGCCCCAGGAAAACACACTCTCTGCCTCCTACTCCTATCCTTCAAACAGAATGCCCTATCCATGTACCTAATGTGGCTATCCCCAACAACAACAATGTTTTTACCTTCCTTGGCGTCGTCCTTAGTGATGCTCCAAGTAGTCGACTCACATTCGCCAGGTAGCATTAGACCACTTGTAGAATTCGTCATGACGTTCTCGATGGTCTTCGTTGGGGTTTCTAGGGATGTCTCACTCACGTCTGCCAATGCTTCCTTGGTGCTCGTTGTGGCATTCCCAGTAGAACACTCACATTCGTCAGGTAGCACCGAGAATGAGTTGGAAGTTTCCACGGCAGTCTTCTGGTTTCTCGTTGTTTCTGCCTCTCCAACCGTTTTCTTAATCTTCAGCTTGGTTCCATGTTGCCCGGCCACTGACCAAGCTCCCCTCTTAACCTGGGGACTCACAACAGGAGGATTACTACGAATCCTCTTGTTCTCCTCCGTTAATCGCCGTATCTCCAGTTTAGCAACTCTGAGCTCTTCTCTCAGCTGCTGGTAAAGCTGCTCAAGAGAGGGCATCCTGGATCAGATTCACAGAGAGCACACAAACAGAGCTAAGTACACGTCACCACTGGTATGTTGTTCCATGTACCTGGGGTCTGGTATGTTGTTCCATGTACCCGGGGTCTGGTATGTTGTTCCATGTACCCAGGGTCTGGTATGTTGTTCCATGTACCTGGGGTCTGGTATGTTGTTCCATGTACCCGGGGTCTGGTATGTTGTTCCGTGTACCCAGGGTCTGGTATGTTGTTCCGTGTACCCAGGGTCTGATATGTTGTTCCATGTACCCAGGGACGGGTATGTTGTTCCATGTACCCAGGGACGGGTATGTTGTTCCGTGTACCCAGGGATCTGGTATGTTCCATGTACCCAGGGATGGGTATTGCTATACCATCTACTGTCATCAGTCATGTGGTATAGCCAGCTAGTTGGTTAACGGAGGTTTCAAGCTTATCTACTACACTATGGTCATTAACGCTGCAGACCTGAATAATTTAATCCCTGAAATAAGGATTACAGTAAACTGTCAGTATATACACACAGTATATACACACAGTATATACATCTGAGGGTGTATATCTTTTGCTAGTCGACCTCCCAGCCAGCAGTTACAGCCTCGTTGATCAGGCCCTGATCCACCAGGAGGCCTGGTCATGGACCGGGCCGCGGGGGCGTTGATCCCCGGAATGCCCTTCAGATAGACTCCAGGTAGCCATAAGTAGACACCAGTTATACCTGGAGTTTACCTGGAGAGAGTTCCGGGGGTCAGCGCCCCCACGAGCGTCGGGAAGTTGTTCAGTAATTACGAGAAACCTTTCAATAGCGCTGTGTACTTTATTACCGAGCTTTAAGATAATACCCTTAATAATATCCTCCCCCCCCCCACAACACTCGTATCACTCAACCTGACATTGACTGGTCTTTATGGTATGTTTGATTCTCTCTCTCTCTCTCTCTCTCTCTCTCTCTCTCTCTCTCTCTCTCTCTCTCTCTCTCTCTAAGTGTTCTCATTTACATAAGTCACCGAGAATGTCACTTATAATGTCCTGTCATCGACCTTTGCCACTTCCTCCATCACCTCATTATTATAATATTTATCTTTTATTTTGATGAATCATGTAGATTTGTTTTGACTATTGACCGCTTTATTTTTTCTTTTGTTATAATAATATTATTGACCATTAAAAAGTTTTTCCTATCGTTGTATTACATTTTTGTGTGTTTTGATATATATTTTTAAATTTTCTGTTAGTTTTAGCCGGTTTTTTAATGGTTTATTTAAACACTTGATGAGCGCTGGGAGTAGTTAGAAGACCAAGTGTTGATGTTGAAGATTGTGACGACATGTAGCCAGCCGGTGATTAATTAGACGGGTGAGAGAGGGCTTAGAGAGGGATGCAGAGAGGGATGGAGGGAGGGTTGAGTGAGGGTTGAGGTAGGGTTGAGGTAGGGGTGAGGGAGGGTTGAGGGAGGGGTGAGGGAGGGGTGAGGAAGGGTTGAGAAGATCGGTGATCTTTACAGTACCATCACTGACTGCTTTAACTCAGCTACTGTCCCATTGCCTGTTATGTGATTATTATATTTTAGTAAATCCGTAAATAGGTGAACTACCCTGTCACCCACAGTCACTGACTGTGATGTAGCAGTCACTGTGTTGCATCAGTCACTGTGTTGTAGCAACCACTGTGTTGCAGCAGTCACTGACTGTTGTAGCAACCACTGACTGTGTTGTAGCAGTCACTGACTGTGTTGTAGCAACCACTGACTGTGTTGCAGCTGTCACTGACTGTTGCAGCAGTCACTGACTGTGTTGTAGAAACTACTGACTGTGTTGCAGCAGTCACTGATTGTGTTGTACCAACCACTGACTGTATTGCAGCAGCCACTGACTGTGATGTAGCAACCACTGACTGTTGTAGCAACCACTGACTGTGTTGCAGCAGTCACTGACTGTGTTGTAGCAACCACTGACTGTGTTGCAGCAGTCACTGACTGTGTTGTAGCAACCACTGACTGTGTTGCAGCAGTCACTGACTGTGTTGTAGCAACCACTGACTGTGTTGCAGCAGTCACTGACTGTTGTAGCAACCACTGACTGTGTTGCAGTAGTCACTGACTGTGTTGTAGCAACCACTGACTGTGTTGCAGCAGTCACTGGCTGTTGTAGCAACCACTGACTGTGTTGTAGCAACCACTGACTGTGTTGCAGTAGTCACTGACTGTGTTGTAGCAACCACTGACTGTGTTGCAGCAGTCACTGGCTGTTGTAGCAACCACTGACTGTGTTGTAGCAACCACTGACTGTGTTGCAGTAGTCACTGACTGTGTTGTAGCAACCACTGACTGTGTTGCAGCAGTCACTGGCTGTTGTAGCAACCACTGACTGTGTTGTAGCAAGCACTGACGGTATTGCAGCAGCCACTGACTGTGATGTAGCAACCACTAACTGTTGTAGCAACCACTGACTGTGTTGCAGAAGTCACTGACTGTGTTGTAGCAACCACTGACTGTAGTAGCAACCACAGACTGTATTGCAGCAGTCACTGACTGTAATGTAGCAACCACTGACTGTTGTAGCAACCACTGACTGTATTGCAGCACTCACTGACTGTGATGTAGCAACCACTGAGTGTGTTGCAGTAGTCACCGACTGTGTTGTAGCAACCACTGGCTGTGATGTAGCAACCACTGACTGTTGTAGCAACCACTGACTGTGATGTAGCATCCACTGACTGTTGTAGCAACCACTGACTGTGATGTAGCAACCATAAACTGTTTTTACTCCTAGGACAAACATTAATGTTGGGAAGGACTCGCAGTGATGATGACTGTTGATGACTGCCCGTCTTGTGGTGCTATTGCTCTCTTCTGATTATCCAAGAAGATGGACTAGGTCAGGTTAGAGGTGCATGTTTTCCCTTGTTCTCTTCTTTCCCCTCTTTATCTCTTTACTACGTCTCTTCAGTTCTCCTCTCAGCGTAGTCCCCTACTCCTCCTGCAGCACCTGGCTCTCCCCCACACCATCGTGGGTGACCTGCAGCACCTGGCTCTCCCCCACACCATCATGGGTGACCTGCAGTACCTGGCTCTCCCCCACACCATCATGGGTAACCTGCAGTACCTGGCTCTCCCCCACACCATCATGGGTGACCTGCAGCACCTGGCTCTCCCCCACACCATCATGGGTGACCTGCAGCACCTGGCTCTCCCCCACACCATCATGGGTGACCTGCAGCACCTGGCTCTCCCCCACACCATCATGGGTAACCTGCAGTACCTGGCTCTCCCCCACACCATCATGGGTAACCTGCAGTACCTGGCTCTCCCCCACACCATCATGGGTGACCTGCAGCACCTGGCTCTCCCCCACACCATCATGGGTGACCTGCAGTACCTGGCTCTCCCCCACACCATCATGGGTGACCTGCAGCACCTGGCTCTCCCCCACACCATCATGGGTGACCTGCAGTACCTGGCTCTCCCCCACACCATCATGGGTGACCTGCAGCACCTAGCTCTCCCCCACACCATCATGGGTGACCTGCAGTACCTGGCTCTCCCCCACACTATCATGGGTGACCTCCCACCTTCCCCTCGACCACCCAGTCATCTCCCCGTCAGTTGATAATTAAACACCTCTCAAGGTGTAATTGCCAACTCTTAGATGCAGGAAAGTCCATTTTAAATCACTTGTTCTCTCTAGGCTGGAATACTGCTGTACATTAACATCCCCATTCAAGGCAGGTGAAATTGCTGAGCTAGAGAATGTACAGAGAACCTTTACTGCACGTATAAGTTCCATCAAACACCTTAACTACTGGGAGCGCCTGGAAGCACTTGACTTGTACTCACTAGAGCGCAGGCGACAGAGATACATCATAATCTACACTTGGAAGATTCTGGAGGGACTGGTCCCTAATATGCACACAGCAATCACTCCATACGAAATCAAAAGACTTGGCAGGCGATGCAACATACCCCCAGTGAAAAGTAGGGGCGTCACTGGTACACTAAGAGAAAACGCAATAAGTGTCCGGGGCCCAAGACTCTTCAACAGCCTCCCACCCACCACTGGTTGTCTTCAAGAGGGAGCTGGACAGATACCTAAAAACGGTGCTGGATCAGCCGGGCTTTGGTTCGTATGTTGGAGTGCGTGCGGCCAGCAGTAACAGCCTCGTTAATCAGGCCCTGATCCACCGGGAGACCTGGTCATGGACCGGGCCGCAGGGACGTTGATCCCCGGAATACCCTCCAGGTAGACTCCAAGCAGGCGTATATTCTCTCTCTCTCTCTCTCTCTCTCTCTCTCTTTTACACAGGGTTTGACAAGGTTAAGGATTCCTAGCTTTATTGACAAGCTATTTACAGGGTAAGGATTCCTAACTTTATTGGCAAGCTAAGAGCTGTTACCTACATCATCATCATCATCATCTCTCTCTCTCTCTCTCTCTCTCTCTCTCTCTCTCTCTCTCTCTCTCTCACCAGTAGCACATCTCTGACCTTCAGTGGATAAGTTAACTAAACGTCCACATTTCTGGGAATGTAAATAATGGGGTGTTGACATGAGTAGTCAACCCTTCCCTCCACAGCCCTTCCCTCCACCACCCTTCCCTCCACAACCCTTCCCTCCACAACCCTTCCCTCCACAACCCTTCCCTCCACAACCCTTCCCTCCACCACCCTTCCCTCCACCACCCTTCCCTCCACAACCCTTCCCTCCACAACCCTTCCCTCCACCACCCTTCCCTCCACATCCCTTCCCTCCACAACCCTTCCCTCCACATCCCTTCCCTCCACAACCCTTCCCTCCACAACCCTTCCCTCCACAACCCTTCCCTCCACAACCCTTTCCTCCACAACCCTTCCCTCCACAACCCTTCCCTCCACAACCCTTCCCTCCACAACCCTTCCCTCCACCACCCTTCCCTCCACCACCCTTCCCTCCACCACCATTCCCTCCACAACCCTTCCCTCCACCACCCATCCCTCCACCACCCTGCCCACCACCACCTTCCCTTCCCTCCACAACCCTTCCCTCCACAACCCTTCCCTCCACAACCTTTCCCTCCACCACCCTTCCCTCCACAACCCTTCCCTCCACAACCCTTCCCTCCACAAACCTTCCCTCCACAACCCTTCCCTCCACAACCCTTCCCTCCACCACCCTTCCCTCCACCACTCTTCCCTCCACAACCCTTTCCTCCACAACCCTTCCCTCCACAACCCTTCCCTCCACCACCCTTCCCTCCACCACCCTTCCCTCCACCACCCTTCCCTCCACAACCCTTCCCTCCGCAACCCTTCCCTCCACCACCTTTCCCTCCACAACCCTTCCCTCCACCACCCTTCCCTCCACAACCCTTCCCTCCACAACCCTTCCCTCCACAACCCTTCCCTCCACAACCCTTCCCTCCACCACCCTTCCCTCCACAACCCTTCCCTCCACAACCCTTCCCTCCACAACCCTTCCCTCCACAAACCTTCCCTCCACAAACCTTCCCTCCACAACCCTTCCCTCCACAGCCCTTCCCTCCACCACCCTTCCCTCCACCACCTTTCCCTGCACAACCCTTCCCTCCACAACCCTTCCCTCCACCCTTCCCTCCACAACCCTTCCCTCCACAACCCTTCCCTCCACAACCCTTCCCTCCACAACCCTTCCTTCCACAACCCTTCCCTCCACAACCCTTCCCTCCACAGCCCTTCCCTCCACAGCCCTTCCCTCCACATCCCTTCCCTCCACAACCCTTCCCTCCACAGCCCTTCCGTCCACAACCCTTCCCTCCACAACCCTTCCCTCCACAACCCTTCCCTCCACAGCCCTTCCGTCCAAAACCCTTCCCTCCACAACCATTCCCTCCACAACCCTTCCCTCCACAACCCTTCCCTCCACAAACCTTCCCTCCACAAACCTTCCCTCCACAACCCTTCCCTCCACAACCCTTCCCTCCACAACCCTTCCCTCCACAACCCTTCCCTCCACCACCCTTCCCTCCACCACCCTTCCCTCCACAACCCTTCCCTCCACCACTTTTCCCTCCACAACCCTTCCCTCCACCACCCTTCCCTCCACAACCCTTCCCTCCACAACCCTTCCCTCCACAACCCTTCCCTCCACAACCCTTCCCTCCACAACCTTTCCCTCCATCACCCTTCCCTCCACAACCCTTCCCTTCACATCCCTTCCCTCCACAACCCTTCCCTCCACAGCCCTTCCGTCCAAAACCCTTCCCTCCACAACCCTTCCCACCACCACTACGCCATTTCCTTTCCGTTTATCTTTTCCTCATTTCCTTTCTTCCCCGCCTCCTCTTCCCCTGCCTCGCTTTCCCCGCCTCTCTCTCTCTCTCTCTCTCATATTACTCTTTACTCTACCCTTAGACTTAGTTAAAATGCTGATATGAAATTGGTGGGTGGGTGAAAAGGAACCATCACCACCCCTACCACAGCCACCATACACCACTAACACCCCACTCCATCATCACCACACCACTAACACCCCACTCCATCATCACCACTCCACTAACACGCCAATCCATCATCACTCCACTATACCACTGTAATGTTTGGCGTGGATCACCAGTCTCCACCAGATTTACTAAACTTGTTTAAGGTGCCAAGAGTGTCACTTGTTGGCACTTAACGAGGTGGTGACACCAGACCAGCGTCTCCCAGTCTTGACTGACACCCCTCGTGTCATCACTAGTTGACTGTGTGTGTGTTTGTTCTCACCTATTTATGGTTGCAAGGGTTGACTCAGCTCCTGGCCCCGTCTGTGTGTGTGTGTGTGTGTGTGTGTGTGTGTGTGTGTGTGTGTGTGTGTGTGTGTGTGTGTGTGTGTGTGTACAATGACTGGTGACATGAGATGTCGTACTGGAGGTAAGGGATGTGCTTCCTAATTACTCCGGCAGATATAACAACACTCCACTTAACTACGAAAATCACTCACCACGAAAATCACTCGCTACGAAAATCACTCACTACGAAAATCACTCGCTACGAAAATCACGCACTACGAAAATCACTCACTACGAAAATCACTCGCTACGAAAATCACGCACTACGAAAATCACTCGCTACGAAAATCACTCACTACGAAAATCACTCACTTCGAAAATCACTCACTACGAGAATCACTCGCTACGAAAATCACTCACTACGAAAATCACTCACTTCGAAAATCACTCACTACGAAAATCACTCGCTACGAAAATCACTCACTACGAAAATCACTCACTACGAAAATCACTCACTACGAAAATCACTCACTACGAAAATCACTCACTACGAAAATCACTCACTACGAAAATCACTCACTACGAAAATCACTCACTACGAAAGCAAAAGACTCGGCAGACGATGCAACATCCCCCCATGAAAAGCAGGGGTGTCACTAGCACGTTAAGAGACAACACAATAAGTGTCAGAGGCCCAAGACTGTTCAACTCCCTCCCAGCATACATAAGGGGGATTACCAATAGACAATGGACAAGCACCTAAAGCCGGTACCTGACCAGCCGGGCTGTGGCTCGTACGATGGATTGCGTGCAGTCAGCAGTAACAGCCTGGTTGATCAGGCTCTGATCCACCATGAGGCCTGGTCACAGACCGGGCCGCGGGGCCGTTGACCCCCGGAACTCTCCCCAGGTAAACTCCAGGCAACTACCACTCAAAGACCACTTAAGTAACCACTTCAAGTAGAATACTTTTTAAGGGTTAATTAAAAAAAGCAAGATTAGTATAGTAAAGTAAATTCGTGTTTATAAAGTTAATTAATATTTTCTTACGAAGACAATCATGTAATGTCACAGGGGAATTATATTTGGTTAATTATGTATCGTGAATAATTCTAAAACTACATGACTCCAGGACTCCACTCTGGGTCTCTTCAACTGCTGCTGTTGTTGATCATAATACTTCCCTCTTTCTCCCAGATTACTCCCGTTAACCCTTTTGGGACCTAGTTCCTAAGTCTTTTGTGCATCCATAAGCTCTTTCGCTACCCTCCACAGGATGGGTATGGGCTGCACAATAATCTATCCACTTCGGTGGCAAAATCTAATCTCTCCCAATCAACCAGATCTGTCTGTCTCCTGCCAGGAGATCTGTCTGTCTCTTGCCAGGAGATCTGTCTGTCTCCTGCCAGAAGACCTGTCCGTATCCTGCCAGAAGACCTGTCTGTCTCTTGCCAGGAGATCTGTCTGTCTCTTGCCAGGAGATCTGTCTGTCTCCTGCCAGAAGACCTGTCCGTATCCTGCCAGAAGACCTGTCTGTCTCTTGCCAGGAGATCTGTCTGTCTCCTGCCAGGAGATCTGTCTGTCTCTTGCCAGGAGACCTGTCCGTATACTGCCAGAAGACCTATCTGTCTCCTGCCAGAAGATCTATCTGTCTCCTGCCATGAGAACTGTCTGTCTCCTGCCAGATCTGTCTGTCTCCTGCCAGAAGACCTGTCTGTCTCCAGCCACGGCACTTACTGATCTCTTTCTTTCCTAGTGCCTTCATCTCTTAAGACAGAAGATTGTAAGGACTCAAGGCGGCAGATAGTAAACCATGAGATATACATTGCCTTCCTCACAAGGAGTCTTGGTGATGACTAGTGACGTAGTGGGAGTCTTGGTGATGACTGGTGACATACTGGGAGTCTTGGTGAAGACTAGTGACATACTGAGAGTCTTGGTGATGACTGGTGACATACTGAGAGTCTTGGTGATGACTGGTGACATACTGAGAGTCTTGGTGATGACTAGTGACGTAGTGGGAGTCTTGGTGATGACTGGTGACATACTGGGAGTCTTGGTGATGACTGGTGACATACTGAGAGTCTTGGTGATGACTGGTGACATACTGGGAGTCTTGGTGATGACTGGTGACATACTGGGAGTCTTGGTGAAGACTAGTGACATACTGGGAGTGTTGATGATGACTAGTGACATACTGGGAGTCTTGGTGATGACTGGTGACATGCTGGGAGTGTTGATGATGACTGGTGACATACTGGGAGTGTTGGTGATGACTAGTGACATACTGGGAGTCTTAGTGATGACTAGTGACATACTGGGAGGTTGGTGATGACTGGTGACATACTGGGAGTCTTGGTGATGACTAGTGACATACTGGGAGGTTGGTGATG
Source organism: Cherax quadricarinatus (assembly GCF_038502225.1). NCBI lineage: Eukaryota > Metazoa > Arthropoda > Malacostraca > Decapoda > Parastacidae > Cherax > Cherax quadricarinatus. The sequence goes on from NC_091292.1 coordinate 103,224,562, forward strand.
ACTGGTGACATACTGGGAGTCTTGGTGATGACTAGTGACGTACTGGGAGTGTTGGTGATGACTAGTGACATACTGGGAGTGTTGGTGATGACTAGTGACATACTGGGAGTCTTGGTGATGACTAGTGACATGCTGGGAGTCTTGGTGATGACTAGTGACATACTGGGAGTCTTGGTGATGACTAGTGACATACTGGGAGTCTAGGAGTGTTGGATAGGTGGAGAGAGAGAGAGAGACTGGGAGTCTTGGTGATGACTAGTGACATACTGGGAGTCTAGGAGTGTTGGATAGGTGGAGAGAGAGAGAGAGAGAGAGAGAGAGAGAGAGCCTGGACCCATCCTGGATGGATCTGTCATTTCAGCAGAGCCTTCAACATAGGAGGGATGTGGGTGGCCTTACTGTTATGTACAAGGTATTGTCAAAATACCACACTTGGATCCACTTCGAGTATGCCACAAGACGGGCAGAAAGCAGCAACTTCACTCTGGCTGTACCCTTCTCCAGAACATCACTCCATCTGAGATCATACATACCCAGGATGACTCGAGTATGGAACACATTCGTACAGCATAATGATGTCAACGAGATAACGTCAGTTGATCAAATGCTGGCCCACAGATGGCTCCAACTTCATCCTGTTCCCTACTTGTATGTCTCATAACAATAAAAATGCTTTCAAATGAGCTGATGTAGGTAACAGCTCTTAGCTTGTCAATAAAGTTAGGAATCCTTAACCTGTAAATAGCTTGTCAATAAACCTAGGGATCCTTAACCTTGTCAAACCATGTGTAAAAAAAAAAAAAAAAAAGAGAGAGAGAGAGAGGTTCATTCAAGCATTACAGGAGTTCAGACTTTTGCTTTGTTTCTTGTTTCCTTCGTGTATAAAGTATGAATACATACACACACATATGCACATACATGCATACTTGAGGTTGTATGAGACGGGCCAGGAGCCAAAACTCAGTGCTCATGACCTGCTGAGTGCGCAATAATGAAGTGCTAGTCTGCTGAGTGCTCATGACAGGTTGTCTGCTGAGTGCTCATGACAGGTTGTCTGCTGAGTGCTCACGACAGGTTGTCTGCTGAGTGCTCATGACAGGTTGTCTGCTGAGTGCTCACGACAGGTTGTCTGCTGAGTGCTCACGACAGGTTGTCTGCTGAGTGCTCATGACAGGTTGTCTGCTGAGTGCTCATGACAGGTTGTCTGCTGAGTGCTCATGACAGGTTGTCTGCTGAGTGCTCATGACAGGTTGTCTGCTGAGTGCTCATGACAGGTTGTCTGCTGAGTGCTCATGACAGGTTGTCTGCTGAGTGCTCATGACAGGTTGTCTGCTGAGTGCTCATGACAGGTTGTCTGCTGAGTGCTCACGACAGGTTGTCTGCTGAGTGCTCACGACAGGTTGTCTGCTGAGTGCTCATGACAGGTTGTCTGCTGAGTGCTCATGACAGGTTGTCTGCTGAGTGCTCATGACAGGTTGTCTGCTGAGTGCTCATGACAGGTTGTCTGCTGAGTGCTCATGACAGGTTGTCTGCTGAGTGCTCATGACAGGTTGTCTGCTGAGTGCTCATGACAGGTTGTCTGCTGAGTGCTCATGACAGGTTGTCTGCTGAGTGCTCATGACAGGTTGTCTGCTGAGTGCTCATGACAGGTTGTCTGCTGAGTGCTCATGACAGGTTGTCTGCTGAGCGCTCATGACAGGTTGTCTGCTGAGTGCTCACGACAGGTTGTCTGCTGAGTGCTCACGACAGGTTGTCTGCTGAGTGCTCATGACAGGTTGTCTGCTGAGTGCTCATGACAGGTTGTCTGCTGAGTGCTCATGACAGGTTGTCTGCTGAGTGCTCATGACAGGTTGTCTGCTGAGTGCTCATGACAGGTTGTCTGCTGAGTGCTCATGACAGGTTGTCTGCTGAGTGCTCATGACAGGTTGTCTGCTGAGTGCTCATGACAGGTTGTCTGCTGAAATGTTCGTTCATGTTTGTTCACTTGTTCGTGTTCATTAAGTATAATGAGAGTATTTGTGTTTAATATTTCTTGTTTTTCTTCGTTGTACAGGTAGTTGGGGCTACCACCGCCAGGGGTCCTGTCAGGCTGGCTTCGACGCTGTCATTACGAAGGTCAGTACACAACCTTGCCTTATACTGTACAAGCAGTGTACACTGTACATGGGGAGTTGCGCGCAGATGGTGTACACCTGCAGTGTAGGGCACATCTAAATTAATACCAGGTTCATTGTGCAGGTGTACATCTGGACTGTGCACAAGATGTGAGTGTAGTGTAGTGGCGCACTGTTGATGTTCCCACTGTGTAACTATCATGTAGAACAGTTTAGCGGCACACTGCTGATGTATCCATATTTGCTAAATAAAAACAATTAGCTGACCCATTAATGTCATGTCCATGCAGTGTGTCCCAGACTCACACTCATGGCACTGGATGTGCATCAAGAATTGCAAGAGACACTTATCGCGTGTCTTGAATATTCTGTGGAGAAGCCTGTACACTGGAGTCATCCCACAGTTATTAAAAACCACTGATATTGTCCCACTCCACAAAGGTGATAGTAAAACAATGGCAGAAAAGACTAGACCCCTAGGAATTTAAGAAGCATCATTACCAGTCACATATAATCACAGCAGTTGCGCAATCCGGATCAACATAGGTTCATAACAGGTCGCTCATGATCTTACATTGTCTTACATACACATGAAGACTAGCAAAATGCACTTGTAGTATACACTGACGTTGGAGAAGCATTTGACAAGCGCGACCAAGAGTTAATTGCATTCAAAATGCGTGCCAAATAAATAACCAGGAAGGTGGGCAGATGGATACTTAACTTTCTCTGAAACAGAAGACAAAGAGTAATAGTAAACGGAGTGAAATCAGGGGCTGCTACAGTGTTTTCCCCCCCAAGCCACGGTCCTCGCTCCACTCCACTTTCTTATACCTGACGTAGACAGGGGCATCAATATTAGCACTGTATCAGCCTTAGTTGACAATACTAGAATTTGTATTTAAGTGGTAGTCATAGAAGCCACAGCGAACCTCCAGGCTGGGTGAAATAAAAACTAGTTCGAAGTACAAGAAACTCAAACCACTCAGTAGAACGTAGGTCAGATGTGAGAGACCTGGGAGTGATAATGTCAGATCATCTCACATTCTCGAGCACAACAATATTATTATCGCAACTGCAAGAAAAATGATAGAACCTTCAAAACAAGAGATGATACTCTTCAGGTCATTCGGTCTCTCTCTAGGTTGGATTATTATAATCAATAAAAACGCTAAAACTACAAGGGTCATACAGCTCTCTAGGTTGGAATATTGCTGTATACTAGCAGCCCATTCAAGGCAGGAAGATTTTCCGAGCTGGAAAACGTGCATATAATTTTAACAGCTCGGATAAACTCAGTCAAGCACCTAAATTACTGAGAGCGCTTGAAGTCCTTAGAACCTAGGCGAAAAAGATACCTCAGAATCTACACCTTGAAGATACTGGAGGGACTGGTACCAAACCTGCACTCCTAAATCACTACTTATGAACACAAGAAGCTTAGCAGATAGTGCAGGATACCTCCAGTGAAAAACAGGGGAGCGACGAGTACACTGAGAAAACTCAGTAATTGTTAAGGGACCACGACTCTTCAACACCCATCCCTTCATGCACATGAGGGATTACTACCCCTTAAAAGTCCCAGTACAGTTTACCTGGAGTTTACCTGGAGAGAGTTTCGGGGGTCAACGCCCCCGCGGCCCGGTCTGTGACCAGGCCTCCTGGTGGATCAGCGCCTGATCAACCAGGCTGTTGCTGCTGGCTGCACGCAAACCAACGTACGAGCCACAGCCCGGCTGATCAGGAACTGACTTTAGGTGCTTGTCCAGTGCCAGCTTGAAGACTGCCAGGGGTCTGTTGGTAATCCCCCTTATGTGTGCTGGGAGGCAGTTGAACAGTCTCGGTCCCCTGACACTTATTGTATGGTCTCTTAACGTGCTAGTGACACCCCTGCTTTTCATTGGGGGGATGGTGCATCGTCTGCCAAGTCTTTTGCTTTCGTAGTGAGTGATTTTCGTGTGCAAGTTCGGTACTAGTCCCTCTAGGATTTTCCAGGTGTATATAATCATGTATCTCTCCCTCCTGCGTTCCAGGGAATACAGGTTTAGAAACCTCAAGCGCTCCCAGTAATTGAGGTGTTTTATCTCCGTTATGCGCGCCGTGAAAGTTCTCTGTACATTTTCTAGGTCGGCAATTTCACCTGCCTTGAAAGGTGCTGTTAGAGTGCAGCAATATTCCAGCCTAGATAGAACAAGTGACCTGAAGAGTGTCATCATGGGCTTGGCCTCCCTAGTTTTGAAGGTTCTCATTATCCATCCTGTCATTTTTCTAGCAGATGCGATTGATACAATGTTATGGTCCTTGAAGGTGAGATCCTCCGACATAATCACTCCCAGGTCTTTGACGTTGGTGTTTCGCTCTATTTTGTGGCCAGAATTTGTTTTGTACTCTGATGAAGATTTAATTTCCTCATGTTTACCATATCTGAGTAATTGAAATTTCTCATCGTTGAACTTCATATTGTTTTCTGCAGCCCACTGAAAGATTTGGTTGATGTCCGCCTGGAGCCTTGCAGTGTCTGCAATGGAAGACACTGTCATGCAGATTCGGGTGTCATCTGCAAAGGAAGACACGGTGCTGTGGCTGACATCCTTGTCTATGTCGGATATGAGGATGAGGAACAAGATGGGAGCTAGTACTGTGCCTTGTGGAACAGAGCTTTTCACCGTAGCTGCCTCGGACTTTACTCTGTTGACGACTACTCTCTGTGTTCTGTTAGTGAGGAAATTATAGATCCATCGACCAACTTTTCCTGTTATTCCTTTAGCGCGCATTTTGTGCGCTATTACGCCATGGTCACACTTGTCGAAGGCTTTTGCAAAGTCTGTATATATTACATCTGCATTCTTTTTGTCTTCTAGTGCATTTAGGACCTTGTCGTAGTGATCCAGTAGTTGAGACAGACAGGAGCGACCTGTTCTAAACCCATGTTGCCCTGGGTTGTGTAACTGATGGGTTTCTAGATGGGTGGTGATCTTGCTTCTTAGGACCCTTTCAAAGATTTTTATGATATGGGATGTTAGTGCTATTGGTCTGTAGTTCTTTGCTGTTGCTTTACTGCCCCCTTTGTGGAGTGGGGCTATGTCTGTTGTTTTTAGTAACTGAGGGACGACCCCCGTGTCCATGCTCCCTCTCCATAGGATGGAAAAGGCTCGTGATAGGGGCTTCTTGCAGTTCTTGATGAACACAGAGTTCCATGAGTCTGGCCCTGGGGCAGAGTGCATGGGCATGTCATTTATCGCCTGTTCGAAGTCATTTGGCGTCAGGATAACATCGGATAGGCTTGTGTTAATCAAATTTTGTGGCTCTCTCATAAAAAATTCATTTTGATCTTCGACTCTCAGTCTGGTTAGCGGCTTGCTAAAAACTGAGTCATATTGGGACTTGAGTAGCTCACTCATTTCCTTGCTGTCATCTGTGTAGGACCCATCTTGTTTAAGTAGGGGCCCAATACTGGACGTTGTTCTCGATTTTGATTTGGCATAGGAGAAGAAATACTTTGGGTTTCTTTCGATTTCATTTATGGCTTTTAGTTCTTCCCGCGATTCCTGACTCCTAAAGGATTCTTTTAGCTTAAGTTCGATGCTTGCTATTTCTCTGACCAGTGTCTCCCTGCGCATTTCTGATATATTGACCTCTTTTAGCCGCTCTGTTATTCTTTTCCGTCGCCTGTAAAGGGAGCGCCTGTCTCTTTCTATTTTACATCTACTCCTCCTTTTTCTTAGAGGAATAAGCCTTGTGCATACATCGAGTGCCACCGAGTTAATCTGTTCTAGGCATAAGTTTGGGTCTGTGTTGCTTAGTATATCTTCCCAGCTTATATCGGTTAGGACTTGGTTTACTTGGTCCCACTTTATGTTTTTGTTATTGAAGTTGAATTTGGTGAATGCTCCCTCGCGACTAGTCTCATTTTGTCGGTCTGGGGCTCCACGCATACATGTCTGAACCTCAATTATGTTGTGATCTGAGTATATTGTTTTTGATATGGTGACATTTCTTATCAGATCATCATTGTTAGTGAAGATGAGGTCTAGTGTATTCTCCAGTCTAGTAGGCTCTATTATTTGCTGGTTTAAATTGAATTTTGTGCAGAGATTTAAAAGCTCGTGTGAGTGTGAGTTTTCATCAGAGCTGCCTCCTGGTGTTATTACTGCAACAATATTATTTGCTATATTCCTCCATTTTAGGTGCCTTAAGTTGAAATCCCCCAGGAGCAAGATGTTGGGTGCAGGAGCTGGAAGATTTTCCAGACAGTGGTCAATTTTTAACAGCTGTTCCTGGAATTGCTGGGATGTTGCATCCGGAGGCTTGTAGACTACCACAATGACTAGGTTTTGGTTCTCGACCTTTACTGCTAAAACTTCCACTACGTCATTTGAGGCATTAAGCAGTTCTGTGCAAACAAGTGACTCTGCAATGTACAGGCCAACCCCCCCCTTTTGCCTGTTCACTCTGTCACATCTGTATAGGTTGTAACCTGGGATCCATATTTCGTTGTCCAAGTGATCCTTTATGTGGGTCTCAGTGAAAGCCGCGAACATTGCCTTTGCCTCTGCAAGCAGTCCACGGATGAAAGGTATTTTGTTGTTTATTGCTGGCTTTAGACCCTGTATATTTGCAAAGAAGAATGTTATCGGACTGGTGGTATTGTTGGTACTGGGGGGGGATTTTTTTTCCGGCATTAGTATCTGTATCTGTTGGTTTGGAGTGGAGGCCATCGACTGTGGTTCCACTCCAGGAATGACTGGATTTGGTGTACGATTTCTGCCATTTCCTGCCAGTTTTTTTTCCTTCCTGGTACTAAAAAACCTCTCCCTCTTGAGTGGCTGTGGCTACCCAGGTTTTCCCATGGCCTGGATGTTTTGTATCTTTTTGTCCCCTTTAGATGGTATGCCTGGCAATTTAAGTTATAGCACAGTGGCTGAAACACTTAAACAACAACTTACGACGGCGTTTCGGTCCGTCGTGAACCACTGTCACGAGGAACATGTAGAAGTTAGGTATGATTGATAGCATGGGATACCCAGGTGCTAGGCAGAGTACTGACACTGCTTTCTTAACGTTGTTTAACTCGTGTATAACTACACGTTTGTTTTAGGGTGAGAGGTAGGCAGGTGTGTGAGGGTTGTGGTGTCCTGTGAAAGTCAGAGAGGGAATTACTGCAGGTAAATACCGGTGAGCTGCTCCAAGCACGCCATATTGAATATTACTGGTGGCAGGAGTGTGGTGGTCCCAGTATTACTGGTGGCAGCAATATGGTGGTCCCAGTATTACTGGTGGCAGCAGTGTGGTGGTTCCAGTATTACTGGGGGCAGCAGTGTGGTGGTTCCAGTATTACTGGTGGCAGCAGTGTAGTGGTCCCAGTATTACTGGTGGCAGCAGTGTGGTGGTTCCAGTATTACTGGGGGCAGCAGTGTGGTGGTTCCAGTATTACTGGTAACACTTGTGAGCTTCCTTCTGAAGCTTCTGCTCCCAGCTTTCTCACAGAATTGAAGTAATTGTGGGAGGAGCGTGAGAAACTGGTTGTGGGGTGTAAGAGACGGTGGTACAGAAGATAAGCTGGACATGTGAGTGACTGAGGTCACTGTCATGGGGAGTAGCTATTAGTGTTGGAGGATAGTGGTGGTGTTGGGGAGTAGGTATTACGTAGTGTTGGAGGGTAGTGGTGGTGTAGGGTAGTAGGTATCACATAGAGTGTTAGCGGTGGTAATGGTGTGTGTGTGTTGTTTAATACGCTGCTAGCAGCAACAGCCTTGTTGACTAATAGATCAATAGACCCCTGGTTGTCTTCAAGAGGGAGCCGGACAGATACCTCAAGTCAGTGTCGGATCAGCCAGGCTGTGGTTCGTACGTTGGACCACGTGCGGCCAGCAGTAACAGCCTCGTTGACCAGGCCCTGATTCACCAGGAGGCCTATTCATGGACCGGGTCGCGGGGGCGTTGATCCCCGGAATGCCCTTCAGGTTGACCAGACACGAAACAGACATGTGTAGCCCAGGAGTGTTAGTTACAAGGTGTCAAAGGCACTTGTCAATAGTGTGGTAGTGTGTCAGTGATAATGGTGTGTCAGTGATGGTAGTGTGTTAGTGGTGGTGGTGTGTTTGTGCTAGTGATGGTGGTGTGCTAGTGATGGTGGTGTGTTAGTGGTGGTGGTGTGTTTGTGCTAGTGATGGTGGTGTGTTAGTGGTGTGGTAGTGATGTGTTAGTGATGATGGTGTGTTAGTGATGATGGTTAGTGATGGTGGTGTGTTAGTGATGGCGGTGTTAGTGACAGCATAGTGAGAGTGCCACATGGGGTGAGAGAGTGCCACAGGGGATGAGAGTGCTAAATGAGGTATTATTGCTTGGTTACATCCAGTTGATGTCAGTAACAAGAAAGAGAAATCAGTGATGTCAGTAGAAAGACGCACGTACCAAGAAGTCAGACGTCACTGCGGCTAGACCAACACGTACAGTAAACTACGTGCGTTAGTAACTACAAAAAGTGATCCCATAACTTAGCTAAATAACGTCGAGATTGTTGCAGCCCCATCATGTAATTGATGGAGGTTCGTGACAGGGCAGAAATTGATGGTGTCGGCAGCTTTTATTGATGTCACAGGTTTTAACTGACTTTTTTTTGTTTCACTTTCGTTACTGTATGAAAACAGATGTGGACCTGTGATGAATGGTTTGAAAAACCGACATGTTGAAGATTGAGACACTTATGCAGCATATGGGAATCTTTATTCAGGAAACGTTTCGCCACACAGTGGCTTCATCAGCCCAATACAAAGAGGAAGGCGTAAGGAGAGGAGGAGAATGAGGTAATCAGTCCCTCAACCTGGAGTCGATGTGTTCAGTCCATCAATCTTGTAGAATGTGACATTCTACAAGATTGATGTGGACTTGTTTCATCTTAGGTAGTTTGTGGGACTTAACGAGTGGTTAGTTCTTTGTGGCTCTAAGTGAATAGTTGTTACTGGGTCTAAACAAATTATTATTATTATAGGCGCTAAACCTACAAGGGTCTGGGATGTGACTCAGGAGGGGGAGAGAGGGGGGGAATTTACATGCATATACGAGGATTGAGGATGTATTGTTTTGTGTTTCTGGTGTATTATTGTATGTTTCTGGTGTATTATTGTATGTTTCTGGTGTATTGTTGTGTGTATGTTTCTGGTGTATTGTTGTGTGTATGTTTCTGGTGTATTTGGAAGTGTATGATCGTTCACATAACATATTAACAAGATTGTGTTGAGGCCTGTTCTGGGACCGGGACGCGGGGACGATGATATATACATGGCGATAACATGTGAATGAACACGTTGTACCAGTGTTGAACAGCACCTTCGTTCTTCTTTCTTCCAGGATGGGGAGAGGATGTTCATCGGAGCCCCGGGAGCGTTCTACTGGCAGGGTGAGACACTCACTGTTCACTTGTTCTCTTCAGTTGTTCATCTGGGTGTAAGATACGCACACGTTACTCCTACACACACACAACACACACACACACACACACACACACACACACACACACACACACACACACACACACACACACACACACACACACACACACACATCAACAACATCAACATGTGCCTAGGACAAAATGGTAACTAACACACACACACACGTACTCATATACAACAGGCCTAGTGTCTAATCGACATGTGCCTAGGACAAAATGGTAACTAACACACACACACACACACACACACACACACACACACACACACACACACACACACACACACACACACACACACACACACACACACATCAACATGTGCCTAGGACAAAATGGTAACTAACACACACACACACGTACTCATATACAACAGGCCTAGTGTCTAATCGACATGTGCCTAGGACAAAATGGTAACTAACACACACACACACACACACACACACACACACACACACACACACACACACACACACACACACACACATCAACATGTGCCTAGGACAAAATGGTAACTAACACACACACACACGTACTCATATACAACAGGCCTAGTGTCTAATCGACATGTGCCTAGGACAAAATGGTAACTAACACACACACACACGTACTCATATACAACAGGCCTAGTGTCTAATCGACATGTGCCTAGGACAAAATGGTAACTAACAGACACACACACACACACACACACACACACACACACACACACACACACACACACACACACACACACACATCAACATGTGCCTAGGACAAAATGGTAACTAACACACACACACACGTACTCATATACAACAGGCCTAGTGTCTAATCGACATGTGCCTAGGACAAAATGGTAACTAACACACACACACACACACACACACACACACACACACACACACACACACACACACACACACACACACACACACACACAGGGGTCGGTCCTAGGACCAGTGCTATTTTTGGTATATGTGAACGACATGACGGAAGGGTTAGACTCAGAAGTGTCCCTGTTTGCAGATGATGTGAAGTTAATGAGGAGAATTAAATCTGATGAGGACCGGGCAGGACTTCAAAGAGACCTGGACAGACTGGACACCTGGTCCAGCAAATGGCTTCTCGAATTTAATCCTGCCAAATGCAAAGTCATGAAGATAGGGGAAGGGCACAGAAGACCACAGACAGAGTATAGGCTAGGTGGCCAAAGACTGCAAACCTCACTCAAGGAGAAAGATCTTGGGGTGAGTATAACACCGAGCATGTCTCCGGAAGCACACATCAATCAGATAACTGCTGCAGCATATGGGCGCCTGGCAAACCTGAGAACAGCATTCCGACACCTTAGTAAGGAATCATTCAAGACACTGTACACCGTGTATGTCAGGCCCATACTGGAGTATGCAGCACCTGTTTGGAACCCGCACTTGATAAAGCACGTCAAGAAACTAGAGAAAGTACAAAGGTTTGCAACAAGGTTAGTTCCAGAGCTAAGGGGAATGTCCTATGAAGAAAGATTAAGGGAAATCGGCCTGACGACACTGGAGGACAGGAGGGTCAGGGGAGACATGATAACGACATATAAAATACTGCGTGGAATAGACAAGGTGGACAAGGACAGGATGTTCCAGGGAGCGCGCGCGCGCGCGCGCGCGTCTCTGCAGTAATTTGTATTTCCAGAAGAGTAACTTTAAACTGATCTTAAAATTACTATTATAGAGATGCTAATTGAAATATATACTAATTTCTAGTAAAGAATGATCAGATGCGTGAACCCTTTGTCAGGCACGTAACACTATAGTGTTATGTTTCTTTATGCCTTTTAGGAGCCTTCCAGGGACTCCTGCAGTTTTTGACATAGCCTCTGTCTAATAGGGGAACTCTTCCTCATTCAATAGTAACCAATCAAAAAGCTCCCCTAGGTAGGCCCTTCCTAAGTTTAATGAGGGACTGAGATGTAAGTCGTGTCGTTCTTGGTCTAGGAGTGTGTGGTACATGACCCTCTTCCTAGTGCCAGTACTAGTAAGAACCATGACACACAACTTTATACTGTGCAAGAAGTACTAGTAAGAACTACAACACTTATACTGTGTAAGAGGCAGTATAGCAGATACACTGCAAAATAAGGGTTGACAGAGTGGTAGATGGTTGGAGTGACGTCAGAGAAGAACCAGTGTGTCAGAATTTGTTTAAAATTTACAATGACTTATACGATATATCTGTAAGTCTATAAAATTCTAATTCTATTGTTTACATATAAATCTGTTGGTAATTTATCAGTCCGGCTCAGAGAAACAACAGTCACCTAATTCAGGTTATATTAAATCATGTCTGGTAAAAACCAGGTCGCGGAGACTCAAGCATAGCAGGAGAGGAGTCAGGTCATGCACCACAGAGTCAGGCCACAAAGGATATAGGAGGTAGGTCATAGCTCAGAGGGGAGGTCAAGTCCCGTTAGGTGAGACTAGGTGACCAAGGGAAGAAGTGTTCTCAAAGCTTGTAGCGGAAGACACTACTATTACAGGTGAGGTAGTAGTGTAAGAGGCAGGTCACAGGTCGTCTCGCTCCACCTGACTCCTCAACCACCTCTACCTGGAGGACCCCTCAAGGAAGGTTCCTTGATGTTGGTGAGGGGCTCTTGATTTAGGGAATTGGATCTGTGCTCCAGTTCCCCAAATTAAGCCTGAATGCCTTCCACATCCCCCCCCCCAGGCGCTGTATAATCCTCCGGGTTTAGCGCTTCCCCCTTGATTGTAATAATAATAATAATAATAATACCTGGAGGACCGTCAAGTGAGGAAGGGGAGGTGCTGAGAGATGGAATAGCAAGTTGGAGGTGCTGAGAAATGGAATACGAAGATGAAAGTGCTGAGATATGGAATGGGGAGAAGTGCTGAGAGATGGAACAGGGAGATAGTGTCACATGATATAGGGACGCCATTACCGTCACTATAATGGAAGTTATCATATATTGGTATAATGGGAGTCGTCAGGAACAAGGGGTCAGTGGCGCAGCCAGGATTTCAATCTGGGGGGACCCCCTTAAACCAGGATTTTAACCTGGGGGGAGCTTAAGCCAGGATTTCAGTCTGCCTTAATATCATAAAAAGCTGAAAAAAATCAAAGAACCCGTCTTTAATAACACTATTTTCAGTATGCATGTGAAATTTCTTCACATACATATTGTTTAGTGTAATACAGTGAAGATTAGCTATTAAAAAAAAGAAAATTATTTGTATGGGGGGGAGCTTGCGCGGGGGTCTTAAGCCCCCATAGCCTCCCGTGGCTGCCCCACTAAGGAGACTCATCCTCACCATGGATGATGGAGTCTTAAATATAATACTCACTAGTGTTGACAATTCCCACCATTGTAACAAGATAATGGTAGTGTATAATGGTTTGTATAATACCGGATGTAGTTGCTTGAAGCTGGTTCTTCTGGGAGGGGGGAGGGGGAAGGGGAAGGGGCGAGGGTTACAGGTGTTCTATGAGCCGCGGGAGGTAGAGGATGATAAACAGTGGGAAACAGGACGAAGAGAAGTTATGGGGACTCGAGAGGACATCATGGGTAATCACTGTTAGAGATACGAGGAAAATACATTAACTCAGCAATATGCACCACTAGAGGTAATTAGATTTGAGCCAAGGCAGGAGAGGGTAGCTTCATTCCTTGGATCCAAAACCTTTTACTAGCATCAAAGGACTCTCTTGAAGGAAGGGGCAAGTTGAATTTCGATCCATCGTCCGCTGCACAAACATTAAGAGATATAATTCTTCATTTGTTAATACCAGAACAAGACACAGTGGGTCGCTCCCAGAGAACCAGGTTCACTACTCCGTCATAGCAGGTCACAAGTGGCATGATATACGAGTTGTGAGCACTCTGTGAGTGCCACTTCCTGACTCCAGGTTGTACGCCTCAGCAGAACATTTAATTTAATGACTGCTACTTCCCCCAAGTTCCTTGTCAGTTTAGTTGAGTTTAACAGGAACGACGCTCATTTCACTATTCTTTGATAAGGTTAACGATGTTTTCTATTGTTCCGAAACACAGAAGGATCGTGTCTGAACTAAAAACGTGGTTCTCAGAGGCACTCGCACTTCTAAGATACCATAAATGAGTTATGCAATCTAAGACACCTAACTAAACGAATATTCTACGTGTATACATTCCCACGCTCAAACCTGCCAGCGTGAAGCTCAAGTTACAAATAGGCCTGCCTGACATATTTCAAACACGGGTTGAGGACGTATCAGCGCCGGTTATAAATCATAGGTCCACTCAGAGGCTTAGAACACACAGGCCACTTGCTTCATCCCTCCTCAGTTTTTACTCATAATTCACAACACTCCTGAAGTTCCTTGAAGTGTACTTTTTTGGAATGTAGATGAGAAAAGTACATCATAATGTACACATGGAAAATACTGGAGGGATTGGTCTCAAACCTGCACACCGAAATCACTCCATTTAATAACAAGAGGCGGCTTGGCAGACGGTGCAGAATACCTCCGTTAAAAACAGGGAAACGAGTACACTGAGAGAGAACTTAATAAGTGTTAATTAAGAGTCCACGACGCTTCATGCATAAGAGGGATTACCAGCAAACCCCTGGCTGTCTTCAAGTGGGAACTCGACAAATTCTTCGAATCAGTCTCTGATCAGCCGGGCTGTGATACATAGCAAACAGGAGGCCTGGTCTGGGACCAGGCCTCAGGGGCACTGACCTTCGAAAGTGACTCGAGGTAACCTACTGGTAATACACATATTAAATCAAATAATTCTTTTCCTTCCCTTTCCTCTCGCCTCTTCCTTCGCCTCTCTTGCTTCCCTCCTTTGCTCCTCGTCTTTTTCGTCAGCACTCTTGCCTCACTTTGAACAAAGGTGTACCTGGCAGGAGGCGACCACTTTGTGTAAACAAAGTGGAAACATGTGGTAAACATGCTGGTCGGTCCCTTGAGGTTTACTGGCGCGCTCTCTGCTGAGTCATCTTCCACTATCAGAGCACCATCCTGTAAACATATGACCTCATGTAAATAAACCAGGCTAAACAGAGAGAGAGAGAGAGAGAGAGAGAGAGAGAGAGAGAGAGAGAGAGAGAGAGAGAGAGAGAGAGAGAGAGAGAGAGAGAGAGAGAGAGAGAGAGAGAGAAAAGGAGGAATGGGGAAGGGAAAGAGGGAGGTGGTGGGAGTGTCAGTGAGCGTGTTTTCAGTGTTGTATCTTCCCTTGGAATAACATTATCCTGTCACTTGTTAATTTTTTAAGGCCTACTGTATAATATTCATTGTAATATATACATCATTTGTCTACTGTATATATACATTTGTAACACTGCTCATTGACATTAATTTTGATAATTTTCAGCTTTATTGTTTGTGTTATATAGCTCTAATAAAGCAACCCATTGTATTTGTTAGCTAATTAATGTAATCAGTTGTATTTCATGTGTGTGTTTGCCAATCCATCAAGGTAAGGCATTAACATATAATTATTTGTAAATAACATTTATGGCGGCTAGTGGTGCCGTCATGAAGTGTGGCGCACATTGAGTGTTGTTTACTGTTGCAGGCCAGGCCTGGATGGCGCGGCTCAAAGGTAACCCGGCCCATCATTACTCCACCAGCTACCTCGCCTTTTCCATCTGTTATTTAGTTGCACCACACACTATACACCATCTTCCTTACTCCTGTCATACTCACATCCTTACTGGGAGGGGCAGGAGGTGGTTTTAATGTTCCTCGTTGAGCTCCAGGTCGCGTCGTGTCTCTGCTGCTGCCGCCAACTTGACAAGTGAACAGCCAGAGACACGCTCTTGTACTTCGCCTTCATGAGACTTGCCTTACGGCCTACTTTGAGGCTTCTAGCACATTAATTAATTCTGGTTTTAATTGTTTTTATACGACAAGGAGCTAGCAACCCCAACCCAGTAAGTTTTCAGGGCCTCCTGGGTAGCGTTTATGGCCATCTTAATAACCTGCTACCAATATATTAACTTGACGAAACCCGGGTGGTCTCATGCGTTTCTGAGAGGCATTGCAGCAGTCATTCCTTTAGATTTTGTTTTCTTTAATTAAATATATTTGTTTTTATTTTACTCTTTTTCAATATTTCACTCACCGCATTTGCTAATGAGTACGTCCACTGCTTGTTTGATTTTAGTTACCAATGGACTGCACCGCTATATGTTTTTATTCATTTGTCCGCTAAAGGCAGGACGAGGCTGCATTGCTCGCTGGAGAACGAGTCAGTGTTCACACACTCGTCCATCTTCACATGTATATTAATTTACAGACGCAGACGGCAGAGCTACATCCGTTAATGTCACATCCTGTAGCTGTAACATTCTAGCATATAAGGAGAATATGGAAGTACATGTACAGTGTCCGTTGACACGTGTGTTGGTGATTGAGAGACCGAGATCTTTAGTTCTGGTAATGTCAGGTTATTTAATAACAGGCTTACACTTGAGGATGAAGCTGAGACGTCATCCTTTCATTAAGGTGTTTATAGAAGCCATGAAAGTTGGAACACACAGTTATCTAGTGCTATATAACAGTGCACCATAGACGCTGTATCAAATTAAACAGTATTTTCAGAACATTCTTATTTAACGTTTCCCCACCACATACATTTTGGGGCCAAGTCTCTGGGTCCGTTTTCTGGCTCTAATTTTTTAAACTACCGCCCATAGGATGGGTATGGAGTGCCTTAATCATACATCAGCCACAACATTACAGAGGTAGAATAATGTTAGTAGCAACATTCTAATGTCTTCACATAATCTGTCTTTCTAGCCGGAAGTTTTTTTAAAATTTGTATAACACGGTAGAGTCGTTTACTAAAATGAGAAGTTCAGCAATTAACGAATTTTTTTTATGCATACTTTTGACCAATTTTTTTAATACATGTAACAATAATAACATTATTTTTGCTTCTCAGATTTTTGCATTGTTCTTGCTTATTATATTATTATTATTATTATTATTATTATTATTATTATTATTATTATTATTATTATTATTTTATGGTTCTCGCCTTATTGTACTTGCATTTAAAATTTTCATTAGGCTTATCTAGTCATGTTTTTCATACACAATTTTGACTCGATGATATTTTGCTTAGCATGACAAATGTGTGCTTCATAGGTCATTCATGCATGAGAAAATAAAACTTCAGTCCCCCGTCTCTTTTAATTATTATAAAATAAATATTATCATCAAATAAATACTGATTTGCTGTCAGGAAATTGACGTAGATGCTGATTCTAATCCCATGTTTGTTCTCTCTCTCTCTTCCCCTTGTTTTGACGTGGCTGTCGCTGCTGTGAGCAGGTCAGGTCCACTCTCAGAGCCTTGTGACCAGGAACGAGTACGCCATGACCTGGGAGGGCGGTGCTGTTGATGATGACCAGTATCTGGGCTACTCTGTGGCAGTTGGCGACTTCTCTGGAGATGGCAGACAGGATGTGGCACTTGGGGTGCCTAAAGGCTTGAACTATACAGGAAAGGTGAGCTGGTAAGCGGAGGGCGAGGGACGGGATATTAGGGGTGTGTTTCAGGGGTGTTAGAGGAGCGTTTTAGGGGGAATTCAGAAGTTCGTAGGAGGAGGGCGTTATTGTTTTGACATTATTATTATTATTATTATTATTATTATTATTAAATTCATCAGGATTATTATTTTAATCAAATTAAGCGCTAAACCCTCAAGGGCTACACCAAACTCGTAAGCGTCATATAGCCCCTGTGAAATGCAAGGTCATCAGGTTTGATCCAAGGAAGGGATGGGAAGCTCCACTTCCTTGGATGAAGGGCACATGAGTAGCATCAATGTGGTGGAAGGTGCTGGAACAACTTGGGATTTAAGAGTGTCATCAGTAACACAGGTTATCAGGTCTGTCAACGCTCACTGATCCTTCTGGGCTCTTGATGCCCCTGCGAGGCTCTTGATTCGAGGAATTCAAACTCTCCTGGTAAACTGGTAGTTAAAGGTGAACTAGTAATGTTGGTAACATTACCCACAATATGTTAGGTAAAAGGACACAAGTGCAAGTAATGCAACATTTTATTGTGGCAACGTTTCGCTCTCCAGGAGCTTTGTTAGACCGTTACGGCTTGAGAAACGTTGCCACAGTAAAATGTCGCATTAGTTGCACTTGTCCTTTTACCTAACGAAGGTAAACTAGTCTAATGTTTCCTTAGCTACCAAACTAACGCATTAACCAGCGTTATCAAGTAGGTATGGTATGGTAGGGTAAAGTAAGCTAAGGTATGGTAGGGTAAAGTAAGCTTAGGTATGGTAGGGTAAAGTAAGCTAAGGTATGGTAGGGTAAAGTAAGCTAAGGTATGGTAGGGTGAAGTAAGCTAAGGTATGGTAGGGTAAAGTAAGCTAAGGTATGGTAGGGTAAAGTAAGCTTAGGTATGGTAGGGTAAAGTAAGCTAAGGTATGGTAGGGTAAAGTAAGCTAAGGTATGGTAGGGTAAAGTAAGCTTAGGTATGGTAGGGTAAAGTAAGCTAAGGTATGGTAGGGTAAAGTAAGCTAAGGTATGGTAGGGTAAAGTAAGCTAAGGTATGGTAGGGGAAAGTAAGCTAAGGTATGGTAGGGTAAAGTAAGCTAAGGTATGGTAGGGTAAAGTAAGCTAAGGTATGGTAGGGTAAAGTAAGCTTAGGTATGGTAGGGTAAAGTAAGCTTAGGTATGGTAGGGTAAAGTAAGCTAAGGTATGGTAGAGTAAAGTAAGCTAAGGTATGGTAGAGTAAAGTAAGCTAAGGTATGGTAGAGTAAAGTAAGCTAAGGTATGGTAGGGTAAAGTAAGCTAAGGTATGGTAGAGTAAAGTAAGCTAAGGTATGGTAGAGTAAAGTAAGCTAAGGTATGGTAGGGAAAAGTAAGCTAAGGTATGGTAGGGTAAAGTAAGCTAAGGTATGGTAGAGTAAAGTAAGCTAAGGTATGGTAGGGTAAAGTAAGCTAAGGTATGGTAGGGTAAAGTAAGCTAAGGTATGGTAGAGTAAAGTAAGCTAAGGTATGGTAGAGTAAAGTAAGCTAAGGTATGGTAGGGTAAAGTAAGCTAAGGTATGGTAGGGTAAAGTAAGCTAAGGTATGGTAGAGTAAAGTAAGCTAAGGTATGGTAGAGTAAAGTAAGCTAAGGTATGGTAGGGTAAAGTAAGCTAAGGTATGGTAGAGTAAAGTAAGCTAAGGTATGGTAGAGTAAAGTAAGCTAAGGTATGGTAGGGTAAAGTAAGCTAAGGTATGGTAGAGTAAAGTAAGCTAAGGTATGGTAGAGTAAAGTAAGCTAAGGTATGGTAGAGTAAAGTAAGCTAAGGTATGGTAGGGTAAAGTAAGCTAAGGTATGGTAGAGTAAAGTAAGCTAAGGTATGGTAGGGTAAAGTAAGCTAAGGTATGGTAGGGTAAAGTACGCTAAGGTATGGTAGAGTAAAGTAAGCTAAGGTATGGTAAAGTAAGCTAAGGTATGGTAGGGTAAAGTAAGCTAAGGTATGGTAGGGTAAAGTAAGCTATGGTAGAGTAAAGTAAGCTAAGGTATGGTAGGGTAAAGTAAGCTAAGGTATGGTAGGGTAAAGTACGCTAAGGTATGGTAGAGTAAAGTAAGCTAAGGTATGGTAGAGTAAAGTAAGCTAAGGTATGGTAGAGTAAAGTAAGCTAAGGTATGGTATGGTAAAGTAAGCTAAATTATGGTAGGGTAAAGTACGCTAAGGTATGGTAGAGTAAAGTAAGCTAAGGTATGGTAGAGTAAAGTAAGCTAAGGTATGGTAGGGTAAAGTAAGCTAAGGTATGGTAGGGTAAAGTACGCTAATTCAGGGAAGGTAAAATACAGTCAATTGAGGCAAGATAATACATGGTAAGGTAAGGTAAGGCAAGGCAGGATTTACCATTAATCATGTTCATCCTGAGGTAAAGTCTGACAAAAAATTCCCGAAAACTCTAGCAAGAATCACAATTTGTTTACTGAAAAAAGGTATGAAATATACTCTCCCTGTGTGTACAATAAGTGTAAAGGGAACAAGACTTTTCAGCACCCTCCATTCATCCATAAGGGTGATTATCAACATGCCCTTAGCTGAGGAACATGATAACCTCCTCACCCTAGTTGCTGATCAGCCGGGCTGTGGTGTTCAGGTGGGATTGCATATCGCCAGCACCAGCAGCCTGGTTGATCAGGCGGTCATCCAGGAGGCCTGTAGACAGATAACCCACACATAGAAGACTGAAACTTATGACGGCGTTTCGGTCTTACCTGGACCATTAATTAGTCACACAGGAGGCCAGGTTTGGTATCGAACCACAGGGACGCTGATTTCACGAACCCACCTCAGGGAATCTTCAGATATGTAAACAACGAAAGGTGCACACATTTTGGTGTGTATACACTGATATACACACCTGGTATACACACTGAGTTATACACACCTAGTATGTACAGAGATATACACACCTGGTATACACACTGAGATATACACACCTGGTACACACACTGATATATACACACCTGGTATACACACTGAGATATACACACCTGGTATATACACTGAGATATACACACCTGGTATACACACTGAGATATACACACCTGGTATACACACTGAGATATACACACCTGGTATACACACTGAGATATACACACCTGGTATACACACTGAGATATACACACCTGGTATACACACTGAGATATACACACCTGGTATACACACTGAGATATACACACCTGGTATACACACTGAGATATACACACCTGGTATACACACTGATATATACACACCTGGTATACGCACTGAGATATACACACCTGGTATACACACTGAGATATACACATCTGGTATACACACTGAGATATACACACCTGGTATACACACTGAGATATACACACCTGGTATACACACTGAGATATACACACCTGGTATACACACTGAGATATACACACCTGGTATACACACTGAGATATACACACCTGGTATACACACTGAGATATACACACCTGGTATACACACTGAGATATACACACCTGGTATACACACTGAGATATACACACCTGGTATACACACTGAGATATACACACCTGGTATACACACTGAGATATACACACCTTGTATATACACTGAGAGATAACCATCTTGTAAATACCTCTTTTTGTGTATGCACTTAAGAGATACATGCGTCTATATATATATATATATATATATATATATATATATATATATATATATATATATATATATATATATATATACACAACTTGGAGGTAAAGTACCAATAATAATACTGAGATATTACAGTATTAAGGTACTATAGTACCTTAATACTGTAATATCTCAGTATTAAGGTACTATAGTACCTTAATACTGTAATATCTCAGTATTAAGGTACTATAGTACCTTAATACTGTAATATCTCAGTATTAAGGTATACTGTAATATTACAATATTAAGGTAGTGAGGTAAACTTTAATATAAAATATTAAGGTAGTGAGGTAAACCTAATATAAACCACAACAGTTTTAGTAGGTGATGTGAGTGACTGATATTACTAAGATAAACTGATAAACAGTAATCAGTTTTATCTCTTTATTATGAGAGATGGAGTGGAGGTAAAACTGACAGTTTTATTAAAGCTTAAAGTTCCCCTCTGGAGGACTTAAAGATAACTAGTGCCTGTCACATATTCTTATTAACTTGAACTTATCCCTTGAATTACTAATAATAAGTGCATTTAAGTGGCAGTGTGTTTAAGTGGTTGAAAGTGTGTTGTTTTACTTATGTGAGGTTGTGGTATCAACCCTCTTATTACACTTATTACAGGGTACATGTCATGTCATCGGGTAGGGTTAGATGCTGGGAAGTGCAAGAGGTAGGTGCTGGGAAGTGCAAGAGGTAGGTGCTGGGAGGGGTAAGAGGTAGGTGCTGGAAGGGGAAATGGTAGGTCCCGGGAGGTGGTGAGAGGGGCGAAAGGCCAGTGCTGAGAGGGGTAAGAGGTAGGTGCTAAGGGGGAAAGGTATTCTCTGAGAGGGGGGAAGGGTAGGTACTGAGAGGGGAACTGGAGGTGCTAAGAGGGGGAAGGGGAAGTGCTGAGAGGAGAATTGGTGTTGAGAAGGGGATAAGTGCTGAGAGGGGGAAAGGTAGGTGCTGAGAGGGGAAGGGTAGGTGCTGAGAGGGGAACTGGAGGTGCTAAGAGGGGGGAACGGGAGGTGCTTAGAGGGGGGAACGGGAGGTGCTTAGAGGGGGGAACGGGAGGTGCTTAGAGGGGGGAAGAAACGTGCACAGACCTAATATAATCCTCACTTCAGGTCACTTTAAGTGTTTTCTTAATAATTTTAGTAGGAGGTTGTGGAGCGTTTCGCCCACAACACCTCACACAATATAAGAAACTAGTCCAGCACTGAGATATTTATTGAGGAGACGTTTCGCCCTTCAGAATAAATCACGTAAACACTCAGTACACATTTTATGTATCGCTGTGCCACGTATGATGTGTATTCCTTTGATGGGTTTCCAAGTTATCCTGGTGCTTGTTTGGTCAACCAGCCTGTTGCTGCTGGCGGCCCGCTGGCCCACATATCCAACACAAGTATACAGTACGTAATACATGTGTAAAGAGTCACGTATGGTGTGTGTGTGTGTGTGTGTGTGTGTGTGTGTGTGTGTGTGTGTGTGTGTGTGTGTGTGTGTGTGTGTGTGTGTGTGTGTGTGTGTGTGTGGAGAAATTGGAGAAAGTTCAGAGATTGGCATATAGATTAAGCCAAGATCTAAGAATAATAACCAACGAAAAATAGACTTCAGGAATTAAATCTTTTGAAACTGTAATGGTGGAGAATCAGAGGCGACATGATCACGACGTAGAAGAGCAAAGACAGACTATTTATATGGAGTGGTGCGATGACAAGGGGAAAAATAGATTGATGTTAAAGACACGCATGAGAGCAGTTAGAAAGTGAATCTGGATGTTGAAGTGGTGGAAGAAAATTCGGTACAAAGTTTTAAGTATAGGCATGATAAGGATCATGAGGCCAAGGATGTAGAGTGATGGTTCTTGAGTAACAGAAAGGCGCGCCCAGAAGCCGAGACTCGACATCTCTCCTCTACCAAGTGACTCTACACACTAATAATTTTTATACTTCCAGCAAGAAAAAGTGATGTTTGGGTGTGTTGAGAAGTATGTAGTTACATTCCTTCAAGGAGCGTATTTAACAAAGGCTCATAAATTATATCTTCCACAAGCTTTGGGCAAAATCTGGCCACTAGTTCCATATCTATGAGGTGTTTTGTGTTTTTTTTTTACAAGGTTGTCTACAGATTAAAATTTCTCACAGTTAGTGTGCAGTTGTACCAGTGAGTATTGAGACGAGGTCCGTACAAAGTATGTGGTGGTCGAGTCATTTTTTTTAAATCCCAAACTATAACCCCAGTGTCTGTATTTTAGTACTAAAGATGAGAGGAGTTTTCCCAGAGAGCAGCTGTGGTGGTGTCTTCGAAGAGCAAGTCATTGATGGGAAGCTCCCCCAGCAGTGAGCCACCACCTTGCTGACCATGTAGTACCTTCAGGGCCAGCGGAAGGCGCAGGTGCAGGCCAGGCAGAAGCAGCCCTCACAGAGATTTCTTGGCCGGAGAGCTGAAGAGAACCTGAACGGAGAAGAGCAGGCCGACAGCCTCCACAACCTCACCTGGCCACAGTGGTTTGAGCACACAGGTTTCCTCTTCCTGAGCAACGAACAAGTAGGGTACACTTTCATCAGCCTGTCAGAGGTGGCCACAATGCGGCCCTTGTACGGCTCCTTCGCCCTGGCGGTGGGCGAGTTTAACGGTGCCCCGGGGCAGGACCTTGCAGTGGGCATTCCTCGGGGACCCAACTTGAAAGGCGTCCTTACGGGCAAGGTATAGTTTCCAGGTGTGTGTGTGCATCAGTGCCCCGCCTCTGTGTTGTAAACTCTGCTCTCTGTAGCGCCTCCATCACTGCCCGGTCTACCAGGCCACCTTCGTCGCCTCCTACGGTAAGGTGTTGTGGCGTCTGGGTGAAGCTGGGACACTGCAGCATCTCTACTTGACTGCTGCTTCACGTAGACCATCATTACTTCCTGGATGTCTTGTATGGGCGGCCTTTTAACTTCTCTTCCCTTTACATTTTTCATTGCACAACTAGTCCATAAAGTGGAGACGAAAGTAGACGACGTTTCTGTTTGTTCTGGTCCATTATTAAGTATCGATGGCGTTCCAAGACAGACCGAAACGACGTCTAGTATCGTCTCCACTCTGCGGTTTAGTTAAATGTTTTAGCCACGGTATTTTTACTTTTATTCTTTTTCTTTTAATGTTTTGGCATATATTTTATTATCGATGTTATGTTGCATCCTTGTTTAGCATTTTGTCTTGCCAGTAGATATTAATGTTGCTTGTGTACTTCGATGTTTAATGTGTACTAAATTAATTATATCTCTCTCCCTCTGGGCTGTTCTACTGTTCAGTGTCACCATGTGTCACGGTGATGGTTGTCAGTAGCTAGTAGTTGTGTTGGTGTCGCTTGTGTGTGTGTCGTCACAATACGTCTCGGTAAAAGGAGCTTTTGGTGTCTCTTCCAGTGAATCTTCTTTCTTAAGAAAGCTTTTGATGTTTATGGCTTTCATTGTATTTTTTAAGAAAGCTTTCGGTGTTTGTATTCTGTTGTATTTTTAATTTATGACCACGTTAATTACATTGTATTTTTTTGCTTTTGTATTTTTTTTTGTTTGTTTAGATTTATTTCATGCTTCATAAATTATATGTTATGATAGGTATGATTTATTCAGACATTTTAATTAGTTACCCAATGATAATTTCCTCACTTTACAGAGCTTATGACATGTCTGTGAAGAGGTTTGTTGTTGTGTGTGGGTATCTTGCAGTATTCAAACTGGACACCAATACTGAGTCTCAATCTCTCTCCCTCTGCTTCTGTTATTATTTATTTGAGGGAAATGGACGCAGTTGCATTCACTTAGGACACCTTTATTGAAGACGTTTCGGTCCTCGAACCTTGACAAACATTCAAGGACCGAAACATCTTCAGGAAAGGTGTTAAGTGAATGACCCTCAAGTTGTCGACAGTCATTTGCCTTCTTATTACTGTTATTTATTTTTCTGACTTGTCCTTTCAATGACCGCAAAACACTTCCAACAAGAAATGTTCTTGTATTTACGAGACATTTTTGTTACATTTATAAATAATTGTTGGTATATTCACCAGTCGTTGTTATATTCACACATCACCTTATACCAGGAGTTTCGTGTCATCCTGTCTTTCTTCTGTATCACCAGTCCCCTTCATTCTATCTTTTCTCTCGCCTTTCCTCCCATCCTGTTGTCTTTCCTGGTTATTTTATTCTTGAGTTTACATATTGATTCATAGTGAATTCCCTCCTGGGTGTGAAATTAAAAGAGAAACATGGGTCAGACTTCAGAGATCACGGGTGTGTCCTGTTCCTTGTCTAGCTTATGTTGCTGCTGCATTGGCTAGATTTTTTTGTTAATTTATTTTTTTATTTTAAATGTGCACTATTATTTTTTTCTTACATTCATGATAAATTGAATTTCACACATGATAATACACGTTGGGGCTAATGAGTCTGAGATTATTCTGGCCATGAAGGTAGCCGGGAAGGGGGTGGGACAAGTCATAATACAACAAGGTGAAGGTAGTTATTACCTAAAGTGTAAATAGTTTCTGTTATATTCTTAACACCCTTAACATGCTACTACACAGGTGTAGAGAACACCACATGTGTCCACTCAGATGATGCATGTCCAACATAACATCACTCGCAGCAGCCTCTTTAGTAGCACATTCTCAGCTTTAGGTGGGGTTCACATCTTTAGAAATTACCTCCTCCGGTGTTCTACAGGAGCCTGCTGCACAATACTAAAAAGTAACAATATACAGTTAATCCAAGAGACCTTTTAACTAGTATGTCATGCACAACTTCTAATTTATATGATCTTCCTGCCTACCTGGAGGGTGTTCCGGGGGTCAATGCCCCCCGCGGTCCAGTCCTTGACCAGGCCTTCCTGTGGATCAGGGCCTGATCAACCAGAAATTATTTTCAGTCTACCCCACAACCCCAGTCATTCCGGGGCAGAAACTTCCATTTCTCAGTCTTCCCAGCCTTTGCTGTATACAGTCTCTCTAGGACCAGACCTCTATTACGGCACTCCTCTTTCCTCCACCCGAGCTTCATCACTTGGTGAGCTGCAACTAACCCTGCACACCCCTTTACAGACTTGGACTTCCCACAGATCGCACTCTACACACACGAGCTGCACCCCCTGCAGAATATCACTGGCTACCAGCTGGGCTCCTATTTCGGCTACAGTTTGGCCGTGGTCGACTTCAACAACGACGGCCTCGACGACATTATCGTTGGCTCTCCGATGTACACTGACTATAAGGACAGGGAGATGAAGTTCGAGGTGGGACGAGTCCACGTTATGTTGCAGAACAAGGTGGTGAGTGTTCTCTTCACCACTCACTTTTGTCTTTTAGCTGTTATGCCTATATCATTATATTACAGGAAACACTAAATTTATGTATATCCCCAATCACATTCGTGTGTGTGTGTGTACTCACCTAGTTGAGGTTGCAGGGGTGTGTGTACTCACCTAGTTGAGGTTGCGGGGGTCGAGTCCGAGCTCCTGGCCCCGCCTCTTCACTGATCGCTACTAGATCATTCTCCCTGAGCCGTGAGCTGAAGAAATACTTCCTAACATCCCTGTGATTCATCTGTGTCTTCAGCTTCCAACTGTGTCCCCTTGTTGCTGTGTCCCATCTCTGGAACATCCTGTCTTTGTCCACCTTGTCAATTCCCCTCAGTATTTTGTATGTCGTTATCATGTCCCCCCTCTCCTCTCCTGTCCTCTCAGTGTCGTCAGGTTGATTTCCCTTAACCTCTCCTCGTAGGACATACCTCTTAGCTCTGGGACTAGTCTTGTTGCAAACCTTTGCACTTTCTCTAGTTTCTTTACGTGCTTGGCTAGGTGTGGGTTCCAAACTGGTGCCGCATACTCCAATATGGGCCTAACGTACACGGTGTACAGGGTCCTGAATGATTCCTTATTAAGATGTCGGAATGCTGTTCTGAGGTTTGCTAGGCGCCCATATGCTGCAGCAGTTATTTGGTTGATGTGCGCTTCAGGAGATGTGCCTGGTGTTATACTCACCCCAAGATCTTTTTCCTTGAGTGAGGTTTGTAGTCTCTGACCCCCTAGACTGTACTCCGTCTGCGGCCTTCTTTGCCCTTCCCCTATCTTCATGACTTTGCACTTGGTGGGATTGAACTCCAGGAGCCAATTGCTGGACCAGGTCTGCAGCCTGTCCAGATCCCTTTGTAGTTCTGCCTGGTCTTCGATCGAGTGTATTCTTCTCATCAACTTCACGTCATCTGCAAACAGGGACACCTCAGAGTCTATTCCTTCCGTCATGTCGTTCACAAATACCAGAAACAGCACTGGTCCTAGGACTGACCCCTGTGGGACCCCGCTGGTCACAGGTGCCCACTCTGACACCTCGCCACGTACCATGACTCGCTGCTGTCTTCCTGACAAGTATTCCCTGATCCATTGTAGTGCCTTCCCTGTTATCCCTGCTTGGTCCTCCAGTTTTTGCACCAATCTCTTGTGTGGAACTGTGTCAAACGCCTTCTTGCAGTCCAAGAAAATGCAATCCACCCACCCCTCTCTCTCTTGTCTTACTGCTGTCACCATGTCATAGAACTCCAGTAGGTTTGTGACACAGGATTTCCCGTCCCTGAAACCATGCTGGCTGCTGTTGATGAGATCATTCCTTTCTAGGTGTTCCACCACTCTTCTCCTGATAATCTTCTCCATGATTTTGCATACTATACATGTCAGTGACACTGGTCTGTAGTTTAATGCTTCATGTCTGTCTCCTTTTTTAAAGATTGGGACTACATTTGCTGTCTTCCATGCCTCAGGCAATCTCCCTGTTTCGATAGATGTATTGAATATTGTTGTTAGTGGTACACATAGCACCTCTGCTGTGTGTGTGTGTGTGTGTGTGTGAGTACGTGTGTGTGTGTGTGTGTGGGTGTGTGTGTGTGTGTGTGTGTGTGTACTCACCTATTTGTGGTTGCAGGGGTCGAGTCCTAGCTCCTGGCCCCGCCTCTTCACCGGTTGCTACTAGGCCCTCTCTCTCCCCGCTCCATGAGCTTTATCAAACCTC
Organism: Cherax quadricarinatus; assembly: GCF_038502225.1. Classification (NCBI taxonomy): domain Eukaryota; kingdom Metazoa; phylum Arthropoda; class Malacostraca; order Decapoda; family Parastacidae; genus Cherax; species Cherax quadricarinatus. The sequence continues at coordinate 103,252,315 of NC_091292.1, forward strand.
GTCTTAAAACTGTGTATGGTTCCTGCCTCCACTACGTCATTTCCTAGGCTATTCCACTGCCTTACAACTCTATGACTGAAGAAATACTTCCTACTATCTCTCTGACTCATTTGTGTCTTCAACTTCCAATTGTGGCCTCTTGTTTCTGTGTCCCCTCCCTGGAACATCCTGTCCTTGTCCACCTTGTCTATTCCACGCAGTATTTTATATGTCGTTATCATGTCTCCCCTGACCCTCCTGTCCTCCAGTGTCGTCAGGCCGATTTCCCTTAATCTTTCTTCATAGGACATTCCCCTTAGCTCTGGAACTAACCTTGTTGCAAACCTTTGTACTTTCTCTAGTTTCTTGACGTGCTTTATCAAGTGCGGGTTCCAAACAGGTGCTGCATACTCCAGTATGGGCCTGACATACACGGTGTACAGTGTCTTGAATGATTCCTTACTAAGGTATCGGAATGCTGTTCTCAGGTTTGCCAGGCGCCCATATGCTGCAGCAGTTATCTGATTGATGTGTGCTTCCGGAGACATGCTCGGTGTTATACTCACCCCAAGATCTTTCTCCTTGAGTGAGGTTTGCAGTCTTTGTCCACCTAGCCTATACTCTGTCTGCGGTCTTCTGTGCCCTTCCCCTATCTTCATGACTTTGCATTTGGCAGGATTAAATTCGAGAAGCCATTTGCTGGACCAGGTGTCCAGTCTGTCCAGGTCTCTTTGAAGTCCTGCCTGGTCCTCATCAGATTTAATTCTCCTCATTAACTTCACATCATCTGCAAACAGGGACACTTCTGAGTCTAACCCTTCCGTCATGTCGTTCACATATACCAAAAATAGCACTGGTCCTAAGACCGACCCCTGTGGGACCCCGCTCGTCACAGGTGCCCACTGTGATACATCATTACGTACCATGACTCGTTGTTGCCTCCCTGTCAGGTATTCTCTGATCCATTGCAGTGCCCTTCCTGTTATATGCGCCTGATGCTCTAGCTTCTGCACTAATCTCTTGTGAGGAACTGTGTCAAAGGCCTTCTTGCAGTCCAAGAAGATGCAATCAACCCACCCCTCTCTCTCTTGTCTTACTTCTGTTATTTTATCATAGAACTCCAGAAGGTTTGTGACACAGGATTTGCCTTCCGTGAATCCGTGCTGGTTGGCATTTATACTCCTGTTCCGTTCCAGGTGCTCCACCACTCTCCTCCTGATAATCTTCTCCATAATTTTGCATACTATACACGTCAATGACACAGGTCTATAGTTTAGTGCCTCTTTTCTGTCTCCTTTTTTGAAAATGGGAACTACATTTGCTGTCTTCCATACCTCAGGTAGTTGCCCAGTTTCCAGGGATGTGTTGAAGATTGTGGTAAGTGGTACACACAACATATCTGCTCCCTCTCTAAGGACCCATGGAGAGATGTTGTCCGGTCCCATTGCCTTTGAGGTATCGATGTCCCTTAGCAGTTTCTTTACCTCCTCCTCATCTGTATGTATGTCGTCCAACACTTGTTGGTGTATTCCTTGTTGGTGTCCCCATCTGGTCTGTCCCCCCAGAGTCCTTCCTGTCTCTACTGTAAATACTTCCTTAAATCTCGTGTTGAGCTCCTCACATACCTCTTGATCGTTTCTTGTGAGTTCCCCACCTTCTTTCCTCAGCCTTATCACCTGGTCCTTGACTGTTGTCTTCTTCCTAATGTGGCTATACAGCAGTTTCGGGTCAGATTTGACTTTCGATGCTATGTCGTTTTCATACTGTCTCTGGGCCTCCCTCCTTATCTGTGCATACTCGTTTCTGGCTCTTCTACTAATCTCCTTGTTTTCCTGGGTCCTATGCCTCCTGTACCTTTTCCATTCTCTGTTGCACTTAGCTTTTGCCTCCCTACACCTTCGGGTAAACCAAGGACTCGTCTTGGTCTTCCTATTATTTCTGTTTCCCTTGGGAACAAAACTTTCCTCTGCCTCCTTGCACTTTGTTGCCACATATTCCATCATCTCGTTTACTGATTTTCCTACCATTTCTCTGTCCCACTGAACCTCCTGCAGGAAGTTTCTCATACCTGTGTAGTCCCCCCTTTTGTAGTTTGGCCTGTCCCCTTCAGTTCCTGTTCCCTTCTCCACTTGTAACTCTACTATATAGTCAAAACTCAGAACCACATGATCGCTAGCTCCAAGGGGCCTCTCGTAAGTGATGTCCTCGATGTCTGAACTGCTCAGGGTGAACACAAGATCCAGTCTTGCTGGCTCATCCTCCCCTCTCTCTCTGGTTGTGTCCCTGACATGTTGATGCATGAGGTTTTCAAGTACCACATCCATCATCTTTGCTCTCCATGTTTCGGGACCCCCATGTGGCTCCAGGTTTTCCCAGTCGATCTCCCTGTGGTTGAAATCGCCCATTACCAGTAACTTTGCTCTGCTCGAGTGAGCTCTTCTTGCCACCTCAGCCAGTGTGTCCACCATCACCCTGTTGTTTTCTTCGTACTCCTCTCTTGGCCTCCTGCAGTTCTGTGGTGGGTTATACATCACTCCAATGACTACTTTATGTTCTCCGGACTGAATTGTACCTACAATGTAGTCTCTTTCTCCAATCATGTCCATGCCTTCCATTTCCTCAAATCCCCATTGGTGTTTTATGAGCAGTGCAACCCCTCCTCCCCCTCTACTCCTTCTATCTTTCCTCAGGATCTGATATCCTGTTGGGAAGATTGTGTCTGTTATTATCTCAGCGAGTTTTGTTTCTGTGACTGCTATGATGTCTGGGGATTTTTCACTGATTCTTTCATTCCACTCCTCATGTTTATTCATTATTCCATCCGCATTTGTGTACCAAACCTTTAGTTTCTTTTCTATCATTGTGGTCATGCAAGTGTATTGGGGTTGGGGGAGGGAGAGCCTTGGTGGGGGCCTATATGGGGCTGTGGTGTAGGTGGGGTATGTGCTGATGGGGGTGGGGTCAGAATGCCCATAAGGGACAGCTGTTGGGGTGAGGTTTGTGATAAGGGGGTTGGTGGCAGAGGGAACAGTGAGTGGGTTGGAGTATAGGTTGCTCAGTTGCGTTGGGAATGTCGCGGGTGGGGTCTTTTGGTGGGAGATTCTGTGGGGTGTGTTTGCCCTTCCTCCTGTGTCTGGGTCCTGCTCATTTTCATTGCTTCTCGTTCCTCCTTGCGTCTCTGTACCCTCTCTTTCAGTGTAGTCCTTTCTTCTTGTGTTCTGTCGCGGTCGAGGAATACTCTCTGGTACCCCTCTTTGTCTCTCAGTCTTGCTTTCTCTTGCAGAATCCTGATTCGAACTGATTCTTCCTTGAAAGTTACTCTGACAGGCCGTATCCTTCCACTTGCAAACCACCCAATTCTCTGAAAATTTGTCACCTGGGTCATATTGCCCTCCCCTATTGTTTTCATGATGTCTTCAATCATTTTTTTCTCCTCCTGTTTTATTTCTTCAAAGTTGGCCCCCTTGGCTTCTTGGAGCCCGTACACAAAAACTGACCTCGCCCTTTCCTCCTCCCACTGAGTCTCCATCTGCTTCCTCTGAGGCATTTTGTTTCCTTCCATTGACATGTTCTTGCCTTCAGTCCCTGTCATATCTGAAACATCTATTCTTAGTGGACTGTCTTTCCTGGCCAGCTGTCCCTTGCTACTGCAGTTGGCTGTTAGAGCCTCTGCATATAACAAACCTTCATTTTCTTCGGACCTGTCGCTTGATCTTAGTGTGCTCATCGTCTTTTCCCTGGCCCCACGTGGGTCTGATAGGTCCTTCGTGTACGTCATGTCTCCGTTGTTGCTTACCATCCCCTTGTCTGCGCCTGACTCTGAATTTCCATCATT